>NC_056725.1:692030850-692048350 GCF_019279795.1 Protopterus annectens
CAGGGTTGGGGTGGATGTCTCCACTTAGGGTTTTGACATGCATGAGATTATTAGTTTTCTCAGTTTTTTAATGTGTTTGTTTATAAGGGAAACTTTATGATTGTGCTCTGTGGGTAATAGGTATGGTGGGAGGGTTACTATGTTAAGTTGTAGGGATGCTTTACGTTTGAGTAATATAGTTGGTAGAATATGTGGGGGTGCATAGGGATGGTTCTTGAGCTGGTGGGAGGGGAGCTGAGTATGGGTGAGACATGGGTGGTGGTGCGAGTAGTGGTACAGTGGTAGTGGTTGAGTGGGGGAATGATGGAGCTTTGGTAGGATGTAAGATATGCAAGGAGAGTGCATGCAGTGAGCAAAGGAAAGGTATGCTTGTACATGTCAGTTGAGGAGGTGTGATAGTAGAGGGAATATGGAGGAGGTAGTGTTGGGTTAGCGCTGTGGTTGGCTATTGGAAAGATGGGAGGGGTTTGAGTGCAATAAAGGTGGGACCACTGGGGGTGGGAGGGAATAGGGGGCAGGGTGGGGAGCGAAGCGGGTAGAGACCCTGTTAGGTTCTTGTATGAGGGGCTGGAAACGATCACAAAGCAAGACAAGTATGTGTTAAGAAACAATCACAATTGACCAAGGACTGCTCTGAAACTGTAAGTCTTTTCTTAATTTCTCAGGTGGAAAAACAGGATAACCTTGTATCAGTAGGCTACTGTGGTCATAGTTTAAATTAACAAACACACAGTATTGATCAGTTATGGATACTATTTGCTAACAGAAGGGAATAAGAGAAAGTGGAAGATGTGTGTGGTGGTGGTGGTGGGGGGGGGGGCTGCTTACAGCCAAAAGCACAGTGCTCTCCAGGGGAAAATGAAGATTGGCTCAAACAGGTAGACACATACTCAAAGTTAACTGTAGCTGTTTGCAGACAGTTCAGACCCGGACTGCGCTTTTCTTATAAGAATGTTAAAGGTGGTACCGCAGTTGAATACTTAAGAGTGGTGTTCGGTCTAGAAAAGAAGAGTACAGAGAGGAGTAAGCACTTTTGAAATGGTAAATATATATTATAAAGATTATAAAAAACACACTGAGCAAATAGCTACCACATGCAGGACAATGTCCTGAACAACTTCTTAGTATATGCAGATACTGAGCCAATTGGAAGAACATTAGAAAACAAAAACCCAGACAGTTATGCAGCCACAGATAAAAATATAGCGAGCAGCAATCTGTCGTGGTTCTCCAATGTGATTCTATCCACCAGTAACAGCACAAACTTATAGAAATAATTTAGACACTAGTATGAGCTGTCTACACACAACACATTAATAACATTTACATACTGTTACAACCGTCTGTGGAATTCTCTACCTTCTGTGATTACTCCATATTTGTGAATTTATTTTTTGTGAATTGCCTGCAAATGGTCTATTGTGATCAGTGTACTACCTTGGTGAACAAGCTAACTAAACACAATTACATCTTGTTCTCCATGATATGTAGCAGATTGGTGACCTTGGTATAATTCGGTAGAATACTGGCAGCCTTCATTTTTGGTAAAGGACAATTTTGTCTGCTGCTCTTCCTGTTTCTGCAGAAATCAGATTACAATTTCTATAACAAACTCTGTTTATCCATTGTTTTTTTCCAAGAGTGACTTAAATGAAAAATGTAGAGACCATGCACAGATCAAGATGTTTGTTTTGAGTCTTGGCTGATTTTCTAACCCAGTTAACCAGCACTCTGCTGATATGGACAGCATGCTGCAATCTTTACAAGGATATACATAACAACAACATATATTTTGGCTTTGATAGGCAATTTTTTTTTAATTGCACAGTACTTGAGGACTTGTAATTTGATTTGTAAGTCATTGATAGCCCTGTCAGAATTCAGGAACAGAATGCCTTCTATATATTTTGCTACGTCTAGAATTATAAGGTCTTTGTTTAGAACAGTAGGAACAAGATGGGTACTAAGACATTCAGGAACTCTAATAGTAAACAAAATCTATTACTGGAGTAGAAGGCAGCTATACAGGCTTTGAGCATTATGTTGGTTAAGTAATTCCATAGCCAAGCTATGGCAACACAGCCAAAGCTGAAAGGTTGGAGTGTGTGATCAGCAGACTCGAAGGTTCTTGTCATACTAACAACTATAACACCAGTAAGCAGTCAGCTGTTCATATTACTGTCGAGTGTGTTGGTTACCCTGTATATGGCAGTGAAAATACTGAACCCAGTGATGAAGCTATGCTGCACATCAGAAAGAAGGCGATAGCTATTGTCATGGTTTATGATTTCTGTTGGTAGATTAACTTTTCAAAGGGTTTAAAGATGGGATTAAGTCTGAACTTTACAGGAAATCCTGAGCAGTATTTGTGTTGGGGATTTGTGGCCAGTGCATTATATAAGCAAGCTTTAAGTTGGGACAATACCGAAGGTGGGTAAGAGATTGACCTATTAGAGGTGCTGCCATTTTGACAAATGCTGAGTGAAGTATTGCATTTTTGGGACTGGCTCTTTTTCAAATGTTTGCATACACATTTAGGATGATTTTGCTTGAAACAATTTAACTTCTGATGAATCAGGAATCAAAGTACTGGGTGTCTTTCTTCTGATAGAGCCATTAAAAATACTGCCCAAATTAAGCACTTGAATGCCTACAACATAGCAATGGCGATATACACACTGGTATACTCATTTCTCGATTACTGCTGTGTCATTTACCTTAAGCACTCAGAGGCTGGCCTGCTCTGAAAACAATAGCTACAAACATCTATGGCTAGGGGTTTGGATGGTGTTCCCCAGTCCAGCTTATTACTCCTGTGTTGCAGGAGCTGCAGTGGATGCTGAATGGCACCAGCTCTCCTTAGATGATCTTCCAAGCTATACAAAAACTGAAACCTATCTTTTAAACAGCTATCCATGTCTTATTTCCCAGTGAGGCTGCTCGCATCATCAGGCAAGGGCCTGCTAATGGTTCCAAGGATGTGATCAGAGACTTCTGGTAGACAATCTTTTGGCTATCTTGCTAGATACCGGAGTAATCATCCATCTTCACTCATATAGGCACGCAATACTAGGACAATTTCAAACGGTCTTTTTTAGTGCTACCTTTATAGGTAAATCTATTTAAATCCACGCAGATAATCTGCTCTTAGAATCTGCAATCTTTTTAAAAATGATTTATCGTATTTTAACCGTGCTTACCGTTGTCTCCTTACCATACTGTTTTCATAGATTCACAGAGACAAATGACCTATGCTAAGGCTTCAAGATGTTTATATGTAATTTATCCCACTCCATTTGTCAAAAAAAAAAAAAAAACAGCCCTTGAATAATTTTAACAAATAAGAAATATAATTTCCTCAATGTTTCATTTTAATTAATTAATTTACTTTTGACATTTGTTTACTGGAAAAATCTGACTGAATAATTTTATCACTTTTCAACAAAGGCCTGGGTAGAGAAGCTCCACAAATATAAGAACAGAAGATGTGTATACATGGGTGACAACTGACATCATATTCCTATATGACACGACATGTAGAATAATACACATATAGCATCAATAAAACAATATAAATGCAATATAATGTAGTACTGAAGAATGTTGACATGTTATAAGTGTGATAGTTTATTACTCACTCAAAGCAAATGTTAGAGTGGAATGTTCAAATAGTGGATAAGGAGGGGGAGTGAAAGAGAGGAGACAGTGAGACATATTTGAGGTGAATGAAAAGTGGAGTAAAATTCGGAGACAGGAGGAAAAAAGCAAGATTAATAATAAGAGAAATAAGACAAAAAGGAATAAAATAAGGAACGGAGCAGCTGAGTGTAAGTAGGTATTAGAGGAGAAGGAGCTGAAATTATTAGCCAGGACAGCAGCATGGGCAAAGTCAGGACTTTAACAGGAATTAATTTACTGGCAGCTTAAATAAATGAATGCTAAGTATGCCCTGAATGGTGCAGGGATTGTATTCCAGACTTTTGCTACACAGTGTGAGTACAAATGTTTACATATAACCTTAATTCTTCTCTGTGAGCAAGCTTGGCAGAGTCAGTAAAGTGCTTGTTTTCTTTTGCTATAGTTGTGGCTGGAATAATCTTAATAAAATCCTGTTCAAACCCTTACTATTACACTAATGCTTTTTGTATTCTGCTATATTAGTCATACATTTCATGGAAATTATACCCAAATCAGATCTCGTTTTCCCACTTATGAGAATGGACTAATCCCTATAGTATGTATATACTGTATGGAACAATGTCAGCATCTCTGAGGCTATGGCGGTCCATAACATCAGTGTCTACTCAGTCTTCTAGAGTTTTGGCAGGGGGCATGGAGGGTGGGTTGTGAGAATAAAGGACAAGATGCACAACACATGTGGAAAATTAAGGTAAGAACATAACTTCTTTATATGTTGTTGTCAATCTCACCTTTATTCTCACTTATGGGACCGCGTCCCAAGTAACCAAACTCCTGGGTGGCTCATGGGAGAATATTCCTCAGAATCATAGAACCAAAGGAAGCCCTACTCCTGGAGGCCAAATACTCTTTGCAATGAGTAATAAAAGTATGCGGTTCTGCCCATGTAGCCACAGTACAAATATCATCCAAAGGTAATCTTGCTTGAAAGGTTGCAGATGTTGCTACTGCTCTGGTAGAGTGAGCTCTAACAGGAAAGGGAAGAGATCTATTTTTTGAATCATAGATGTAGGACATACACAACGTTAGCCATCTATTTAAAGTGACTTTTGAAACGGGATGGCCTCTCCTAGTTTCACAGTAGGATGTGAGCAATTGGCCCGACTTCCTGAAAGCTGAAGTTCTGTGTAAATAAAAGCATAATTGTCTATGTATGTCGAGAAGATCCAAAGAGTACTCACCTTTGTTCTAAAAGTTAGGAAAAATACTGTCAGCTCAATAGTCTGATTTAAGTTAGTTTTCAACACTACTTTAGGAAGAATGGATGGATTAGTGTAAAGAAAACCTCTATCTTTATGAAAAATTAGATAAGGTGATGTAGCACATAAAGCCTGTAACTCTGAGATTCTTCTGGCTGAAGTAATGGCTACTAAAATACAGTCTTCCAGGACAAGAACTTTGGAGCACAGGTGGCTGAAGCTTCAAAGAGGAAGAAATAATATTTGCTAATATGAAATTCATATCCCAGGGATTACTTGGGTTTTTATAAGGTGTTCTAATCATTGTTGTTCCTTTCACAAAGGCTTTGCAGAGTCTATGTGACATTACTGAAGAGACATCATCCCCTATATGAAAGTTTGATATTGCTGCCAATTGGACCCTAATAGTACAGGTAGCTGCGCCTTCATGGAAAAGTTTGGTTAGAAATTCCAGTATAGAATGCATGGCTGCAGAAAAAGGATCCAAATAGTTTTCAGTTGCCCATGCTGCAAATCTATTCCATTTGCTATTGTAAAGCCTGCGTGTAGAAAACTTATTTATTATTTATTTATTTTACATTTGTTGACCGGGATAGTCTGTCTGGGTGTGAGCCCATTTTCAGCGGAGGCCCGGGGAGAAAATCTCCAATAAAACAAGAACAACCTTGACAGGTACCAGTGTCGGTTTTACATAGAATTTAACAGAAATATTTAGAGACAAAAAAGAAAGTACAATATACAATAGGCACGTTAGTGCAAAGGACAAAATTATTACAACATTTGGGAGTGGGGTATATGTGGAGACTATAAATTTAGGGAAGGAAATTTGATGTGGGCTTATGTGGTATTAGCCTGGCTTGGTGCAGGAGCAGAGCCAGTTGTTAGTGAGGTGGTCTTTGAGCAGAGTTTTGAATTGGTGTAGGTTGGTAGCATTTAGGATGTGTTGGGGGATTGAGTTCCAAAGTTCAAAAATGTGGTGGGAGTAGAGTGCGTCCCTGGCTTTGTTGTTGCTTTTGGATACTTGGAGGAGTGTTTTGTGTGAGGATCGGAGTTGCCGAGTGTTGGTATATGGTTGGAGTAATTGTTGTAGGGATGGGGTTCTGTTTGGCTGGTATATTAGTTGGTGAGTAAAGACAAGTTGGGTATAGGTTAGTTGTTGTGGGAATTCTAGCCAATGTATTTGTTGTAGGGCAGAGCAGTGGTGGGACCTATATGGGGAGCTAGTGGTGAACTTGGATATTTTACTGTAGGCTGATTCAAGTTTGGTAAGGTCAGTTTTGTTAAGGTTTGTAAAGATGGGAGAAGCATAGAGAACTGTAGATAAGTCATGAGTGCTGGTGATGCTTAGTCTACATTGGCTAGTTAGAAAAAGGATTAATTTGGTAAAGACAGCCTAGTTTGATGTGTGTTTTTTAAAGGTTTGAGAGAGGTGTAGGTCAAATTGTAATTTGAATTTAATTTTATTTAAATTAATTAAAAAACTTATGGGAAGATAATAGAATATGTTTCACCTGAGAGGATAGATGATGGTACCTGTCAATCAATGGAACTGGAGCAGCCAAGCTGTCAATTTGAGGTTGTGAAGATTGGGATGTGCCATTCCTGATGGATGGGTCAGCAGATCTAGAGTTGGGTTCAGAATCCATGGTCTGTCCCAAAGATGAGCCTGCAGAAAGGGAAACCAGATTTGGTGAGGCCAATAGGCAGCAATCAAGATTAGCGTGGTCTCCAACAAGTTTGCTTTCTGTAATAATTTGGGTATTAGAGGGATTGGTGGAAAAGCATATAGGAGTCTCGGAGGCCAATTATAAACCAGTGCATCCCTTGGTGACTTCCCCATAGGAGGGATAACGGCAAAGTAGTTGCTGCATTTGGCATTGATGGATGAAGCAAATATGTCACATCAAGGCTGGCCCCATTTTCAGAAGATCTTTTCTGTTACCCTCTGATTGAGGGACCACTCGTGCAGCCATAAAATGGCCCTGCTCAGTTTGTTTGCAATCACGTTGGATTTCTCCGGGATGTGCTTTGGAGGATGTTGCCCACTGCCAAACCCTTAAAGCTTCCAGACAAAGGGGGTATGATCTGGTTCCTCCTTGTTTATGCATCAGACTACCGACATGTTGCTTGACTGCATTGCTATCATTCCTAGAGGGAGAGAGTCTTGAAATGCTTGCAACACCAACAGCACTGCTCTCATTTCCAGGATATTTATGTGCAAGTGGGCCTTGTGTTCTTGTCAGGTGCCTTGGGCTGTTTTCCACAGATAATGCCCCCCCCCCCCATCTGAAAAGCATCAGTGGTCACAGTGTCCTTAAATGAGGGGGAATAAAGGGACAGCCTTGAGACAGAGAAGGGGAGTGTATCCACCACTCAAGATCCCTTTTGCATGATTTGGTTATGATAATGTTGTGTGACATTGGTAATTCCAGTATTGACTACGGTGTGGAAAGTAGCCACTGAAGAATTCTCATATGTAAACGAGCAAGAGGAAATAAGCACGATGGATGGTGCCATTTTCCTTAACATTTGTAGTACTTGTTTTGCAGTGGTTTTGGTCTTGTTGATTAGCAGTCTGACATGTAGATGAAGGTCGTGTAGTCTGTCGGGAGAGAGTCATGGTATGAGTGATGTAGTGTCTATCTCTGCCCCTATAAAGGTTAATTCTTGAGATGACTCTAGATCAGATTTGTTGCAATTTACAGTAATTCCCAGGGAGAAGTAGAGGTGGTGTGTGTAGGTTCTGGCTTGTAGCAGAAGATGCTGGTCGGGGTGGTTATGAGCCACTCATCCAGATAAGAAAACACCCGAAATCCTCAGCATCTCAGGTGAGCAGCCACTACTACTTCCATGGGGCTGTGGTGAGACCAAAGGGCAGACCTCGAAACTGGAAATGACTGGCTCCTAGCCAGAAGCGAAAAAACCTTCTGGACCGCCTCTCCATCAAAATGTGGTAGTTCGCCTCCTGAAGGTCTACTGAGCACATCCAATTGTCTTTTTCCAGGAATGGAAGTATTGACTACACTGTCACCATCCGGAACTTGTTTTTTTTCACTGACTTGTTCAGTTCACTGAGATCCAATATTGGTCTCCAGTCCCCTATCTTTTTTGGAACTAAAAAGAATCTTGAGCAAGTTCCGGATCCTCTCTGGTCTGCAGACACTTCTTGGAAGACTCTGTTTTTCTAGCAACTTTTGAATTACTAGCATTGCTTGTTCCCATTGACTTGGTGCAACATCTGGGGTAGTTTTGTTTACAGGACTGGGAAGAGAAAAGGGAATGATATAACCCATGGATACTATGTCCTGCACCCATTTGTTGTTGGCAATTTTTTGCCAGGTGTTGAGGTGCAGTGACAATTGCTCCCTAACTGCCTCCAGAGACAAGCAGTCAGACACTCCTTCAGGAGTGCTGAAAGTGTTTACCAAAGAAGGACTCTCTGGAACCCTGATTCTGTGGACCTCCCCTGCCACAAGGGCGGCATCTTCCATTAATGCCCCCGCCTGTGAGGGAATTCACACCATGTGTGTTCTAGTAAGACTTTTGAGACTTTCTGAACCACATCTTCCCACTACCCTTCTGACCCTTTAGAAAAGGTCTGGTGGGTGTGGAAAAACATACTCCAATGGCAGACAAAGTCTTACCTTCCTGCTCACACCAGGTTAGTATTTCTTTGACTTCTGGCCCAAAGAGACATGTGCCATTGTAGGAAGCATTAATAAAGTAAGACTTAAAAGGTTCCACAAAATCACAAAGGTGCATCCAGGCCTGCCTCCTAATAGAGATACCGGAACCCGCTGCCCTACTCACTCCATCTGCTGCATATGAAATGAGTCTCATGGATGAGTTGACCACCAAATTGAGGGTAGCGAGCTGTGCATTGACCTTATCTGCCACTGCATCAGCTACAGTTCCCTGGAGGAAGTCTGATAATTCTTTTATCAGGGCCCTCTGAAGTCTGGTGAAGTGTGTGAGGTAATTCAGTGATATCAAGGTAAAAGCCGCTGAAGAGAAGACACGCTTTCCAAATCTATTCATTGTCCTGGAATCCTTATTAGGAAGATAGACAGAAAAACTGGTCTCAGAAAGTTTCTTATTAGTGGCAGCCGCCACAACCATGGCATCCACTGGTACACCCTTTGTAAGAAAAGGCTGGTCCTTAGGGGCTGTGATGTACTTATTTGGCCTCCTAGGAGTGTGTTTTATGGAATCTGGGGTCTACTAGGCCTTCCGAGAGTCTAACTGGATAAGCTCATTGAAAGGCGGTGTCACCCAGGAGGTTGAAGGGTGAGAACCGAAGGCCTTCAGGAATACCGACTCCTCTGCCGAAGGGGTGGAGGACTGCCAGTCATGCCTCTGTTTCAGGATTTCCAGGATGTCTCCAAAGGAGACATCCTCAGGTGATCACTGTGGGGACCCTTCTGCTTCAGCGAGGCCAGTATCTGAAGTGACTGACTCATCAGGAGAGTTGATATGCTTTTTCTTGCATGTTCTTTTCTGGGGACCTTCCTGAGTGGGGTACTCTGGGGAAGTCTCAGAAGGGGGGGAAGAGTTCCCTGGGGAGCACCCTGAGGCCTTGGTTCCCTGCAGTCCTGTGGATAGGAGTGAAGAGACAAAGACATTTGCACAGAAGAGGGAGGAAGCTCCAAGGTATACTGTGTCTGGGACTGGGGGGGGGGGCAGTCATCACCCTCCTCATAACTTTGAAGGCAGACCACCCCTGCTCTGAAGTACTCCCCAGACCTGACAACACAGATGTCACAGCTGAAAAAGTCCTCGGTGCAGAAGAAGGAAGCTCCGAAGCAGAGGTGGGAGCCGAACCCACCTGAGCCGAGGCCCCAAGAGACATAGTTGGATCCAAAGATATCCAAACTGGCTCCAATGACCCAACTGGTGAGTGTCAGCTCCCAGAGGTCTCCTATTCTCCTCAGACTTCAGATACGAGGAACTAAGAGAACCTTGACCTGAAACAGACACTATCTGGATGTTGGAGTCTTCCAGCTCCAAGGCCGAGGGACAGCTCGGAGGAGGAATAGGAGCCACAGAGGGAGGACTAGTCTGATCTGACTCCTTTGGGCTTGGATACAAAAGAAGCTTGGCCAAAGCAGGTGTCTTAAGCAGCCTTTGCACTACCCTATCCATGTCTTTGTCAGAGAGGCTCCTAGTAGACCTTGTAGACAACATCAGGAATCTGGACATCTTAAAGAAGGGAGATGGTAGCCGAAACGTGAATAACTCCAGTAGTGGTATTCTTGAGGTTGGGTTTTCAGAGCTGATCCGAATAGTTTTTCTGAGAAGGAGACTTCTATTGATCCGAGGAGACTCCTGTATCCCTAGAAGTTATCAGCTCTGTGGAAACTGTCAGAGCAGACACTTTTAGCACCTTAGCTCTCAGTTCAGAAGAATCTTTTAAAGCCAGGGAAGGTTGTTTTCCGGACCTCTCTGATTTATCAGATTTTGTAGAGGAGGAATCAGAGGTAATAGTCTCAGAGAAAGGGGTTTTGATGACCCCTTTCAGAATCAATTTGATTTTGCATTCCACTAATGCCATCTGATTGAAGGCATGACAAATGGAACATGATTCCTAAAGGTGAAGAGGACCCAAACAATAAACACACAAAGTGTGCAAATCACTGAAAGGTATATTTTTTCCACACTTCTCACATTTCTTTTAAATCCCAAAGGTTTGCTTTCCTTTTGGGACATAATGAACAAAGGTATCAAACCCTAAGAGAAAAAAACAACAAGGAGATATAACTATACAGTTATAGTATTTTTTTAAGCAGAAATTAGAAAAGTCCTCTAACTTAAATGGACTTTTAGTGTAAAGAGAAAGGGGAAAGGAAGTCCTTTAACTTAAGTGGACTTTAGGGGACTGCTATCTAATTTAAAGGAGCAGGACCCAGAAAGACCTTTAGCTATATAAAGACAAAATCAACTAAAAAGGAAAGGTAAATAGAAGGAGACACCTCCTAACTAAAGTGGATGCAAGTTAGACGTACCATGAAATAAAAAAACGGATTCTAACAGCGAGAGGAACTCCTAGAAGGGACTACATTAATGCTGGTAACTAGAAAAGGAGAGTAAGTAAAAATAAGTACGATTTTTAAGATATTTTAGAGATTTAGAAGATAAATATAAAAGAACTTAGCCCAGAGCTTGCTTGAAGAACCTTTTTCACAACTCAACAAATGAGATCTGGGGAAGTTGGGGAACTGCATTATGGGTAGGGAAGGAGGCCCATGAGCTTTGCTGAAGACCTCGAGCTATTGGAAAGGCCGAGACAAATCTGACCCATAAGTGTGAATAAAGGCTTGATTGGCAACACCATATCTGTTGTTTTCTCTCTGTTAAGTTTTTTTCACAAAGCAAAAATCGGTCTGTTGTGTTTTTATCCATTCTGTTTCTGGTATCACAAATGGTTTGAAAGTATATGCAGATTGCAAGCCTAGGAATGTGATCTATCTAGCTGCTTGCCAAGCTTGTACCAGTTTCTATGTAGGCAAGACCAAAAGACTTTTCAAAGAGCACATTCTTCAACATTAAAGTGACATTAGAGCTCATAATATGTCCAATGCCCTCTGTAAGCATATTTTTTTAATTTTGGGCATTCTTTTACTTTTATGGTACTGGAAGTTATTGAAGGACATATGAGAGGTGGTGACATTAGAAACATTATTGATGTGGCAGAAATGAAATAGATTGCCACTTTACAAGCCGATAAAATTATTGGATTAAATGGTATGGTACCTTTAAGACCTACTCTTAGGGCTTGAAGGCTGTTGCATTAAGTTACACTGACATTGTCATTTCATTGGCCAATGTGTCTTTTACATTTTTAGAATACCTTTAATGAACTAGATCTGAAGCAGCAACTAGTATGTGAAAGTATTAATCTCCCTGTTTATACTTTGTTTTTATGGCACTTTCTTTGTTTTATGTGTTATTAAAGAGTACATGCTTTTAGCCATGTTAGTCAGACTGATTGTTGCTTTGTGGATATTTTATGTTAAGGATCAACTTTCAGGTGCAGACTGTATATTCTTGCTTTTTTCATTTAATATTTTGGGTAGATCTTACACTGTCAATCTTAAGTGCATTTTCCAAAAACTAAATGCTGATGTTAACTGAGCTGTGTACTAGTTGACCCTCTTTCACTTCCTCGTTAACTAGCTTAGTGATAAGCTCTCCTAAACCTTGAGCAGATGCATTTTCAAAGCTAAACACTGGTGGGTTTGTGTTTTAGTTGTTCTATTGCTAGTTTCAATCAAATTTGTTATAGCAGAATTTGTGAAAATGAATAATAAAGGAGGGAAAATTTGTCATTTTCCTCAATGCTGCCCTCTCTCTTTTTCTTATATTGTGGAGACCAAAAACTCTCATCTAATTCTCCTATCAGCTGATAATGAACTAATCTTTATCTGTTCACATTTTATTTAATTTTTGAAATGTTATTGTTAATTAGGGTAGAACAATAATTTACATTGACCATATTCAGCGTCATCTCAGGAAATGATAAAAAAAAAATTAAAGATGATTAATTACAGGAAAGTGAATATGTTTTCATGTTAAACTAAGTATATATTGTTTTAAATAACAAGTAAGGTTTTGTTAACAGCAAATGTAAAGACAAGCACAACATGGATTACGAATAAGATAAAGTCAAATGCAAATTGCAAAAAAATAAAGCTATGTACAATATTGACAGTTGCTAAATGACAAAAAAAACAAAGAAAAATAAAAAAATATTAAATATAATTTGTTTTCTTAATACCAACGGATAACATACCTGTGGAATTATTTTCCAACACAACATGATTGTTATGAAGAAGAGTGGAATTTTTGAGGGTATGTTTAAGTTACCTAGTTAAAGCATTTGTAGATCATGAGTTATCCTCAGTATTTCCCTTAAATTTTCACATAAAAGAGGCAGTGTGTTAAAAAGAAAATCCATTTGGTGTTATACATTTGTTAAAGCATTGTTTGTAATCTCCCAGCATGCAACGCCTTAGAGCACACTTTACTCTCCTCAATGTGTTGACTAGTCTTAGCTGCAGACCTTGTTTCCACTGGTAAATATTCTGTCCAGGCTTCCATAAGATATTCACTGCCAGTAGGGTAATTTATAGTAAATGAATCCACAGTTACTTTATTCAGTCACACATGCATTAGAACTGCCCATTCTAGCTAGTACATCTAATTTTGAGACCACGTTCCCTCCAAGATGGTAAAGGAAGTGGGCTTTAAATACTTATCTGTTATCTAAACTGTATACCCCATTCCTATCAATATTCTAAGCATTTATTTTCACCAGTGAAATTGGTATAATTTAATAAAATTCCTCCCTTACAGGATGAACATCTTTAACTCTGTTTCAACCAGAGAGATGACTCTTTGGTTTTGTAGTCTACTTTACCATTTAATTAAATAATAACATTTGGTACAAATCTGCCTCTGTTTCTCAATTGTTTCAGGTTTTTCATTAAATTACAGTCGGGTAAGGTCTTGATTACAGCCCAAGTGACCCGAGGTTGAGTGGCAGCTCAGGTGGGTGATGCTGCAGGTACAGAGGATAGGCATGACCACAGCAGGAGGACAAACCTGTTTCTTACTCAGCTTGCATGACATCTTCAATGGCAGAGCCTCACTGGCAAGTAGAAGCATATCATCCAGTTTAGGGGCTGGATTGGGAGGATATGGGTCTTTACATCCAATCTGGTGAGTGTACACCTCTCAGCAAGTGCTCCATGCACAGACTAAGGGTATAGGTTACCTTTGCAGTGGGTGTTAGGTTCATACATGGGAACATTCTCTTACTGCCAGGATAATAGCAACATCACAAAGCACCCTCATGACTGCATGGATGATGGCCCTTTACACACTTGATAGCTGACAGGCACAGACGCAAAAAAGGATGGAAGAAAAAGGGAAATGGTTGAAATAAAACATGTCCATTTCCTGTTTGTTCACAAATTAGTGGGTACATTGTTCACAGTTTTTAATTTTGTTAACAATAAGTCACTGCATCAAATTTAACTACCCTGCTCAAGATGTGTAATAGATATCTAAGTGAAGACGTTCATTGGTCTTAAATGAGAACTGATATTTCCATTTAGGAACCACTGTGTAAAGTTAAAATAAAACAGAAATCACTGAATGTCATGCAGCTATATAAATTAAATATGGTATACAAAAAACTTAAAAATGCAATTACAATGTAAAATACCCTTTTACTTCCCCAACAGAATTAACCATCTCCAAAACCTGTTATCATATTACAACACAAGAACATACTTCATCCCTGCAGTTTCCACTAGTTACATTTTTATTTTAAACTGAATGATTTGCTAATGATGGCTATCTAGTCCTTATTTTAACTCTACCTACAACTTTCAGTATATCTGTACTGCTTTCAGATTTAATCATAAAATTATAATG
Source organism: Protopterus annectens (assembly GCF_019279795.1). NCBI lineage: Eukaryota > Metazoa > Chordata > Ceratodontiformes > Protopteridae > Protopterus > Protopterus annectens. The sequence continues at coordinate 692,045,187 of NC_056725.1, forward strand.
AAAAGACACTTGACTACTCAGAAATGTGCAGTACTATGTATGAGTACTAACTACAGTCCAGGTGACCCTCGTATAATTAGCATGTTTTAAACTCGACAAATAATAGGTTTAGAGTAGTTTTCAGCATTCTAGTGATGTAAATTAGTACACTTCCATTATTAAAAGACAATGGTATATTTTACATGAGGTCCCGGGACTCATGGACAAGATAGGCAATATTCCATCTTTTTCATTTAGAAACAAGTCTTTGAAAAATCATCTCTGTAATAAGATGGATATAGATAGACCGATCCAGTCTATGTGGACTGGCACCTTTCCATGCAGACGATGCTCTGCATGCCAACACCTTTATAGAAATAATACTTTTAGACACCCCATGCAACAATTTACTATGACAAGCAAGGGCTATACTGATTGCAGAACAATGAATGTTGTTTATTTCTCTTTCTGCCAGAAATGTTTTGTATTTCATAAAGGTAAAACTAACAGAATGTTCAAGGACAGGATCCTTGAACATATTAGGGCATCAACAACTGTAAGGATAGCAATGCCCTGGCCACACACATTAAGGAAACAGACTGCACACACTATTTTAAATTTTTTGTTATTCACGTTGTTCTCCTTAGTGTAAGAGGAGGTGATATAGAAAATTTAACAGAGAGCATTGAACAAAAATAGATTCTTTCTCTGAATGCTGAAAGATACCCTGGTTTAAATAGTACAACATCCTTAAAACCTTTCTTGAAGTCTCGCCGCCTCATATATGTATGTATAATTTGTCTTCTCACACACATACATATATGCTTTTAATATATTTTTGACGTGCCTTTTTATGCCTTAATATGCCTTTATATGAGCTTTAGATGAACCTTAATGAAGAATTTTTTGTTCCAAGATAATTGTCTTAGTACTTTTTTAGATAGTAATATGTTTTTTAAGAATTTGTCTGTATATGGTTTTATGTAAATATATTCTGATGTATATTCTAATAGATATTGTGTATACAGATTTTCATATATATATATATATATATATATATATATATATATATATATATATATATATATTTAGAGATGTTTATTTATACTTTCACACATGCATATTTATGGACTGGCTTTTTAAAAATTTTAGATATAATTTACTAAAGCATTCTCTGACTAGAACATTAGCTTGCTTTAATTGTATAATTGGAACATTTGATTCCTATCAGCTGATAGCTAATATGTGATATAAACTGGTTGGAGAGTTGTTCAGTTTGTCTGATGAAGTGACAAGAGCAGTCATGAAAGCAATAACGTTATCCTATTTTTATTTCTTACTAATAAATGTGGTTGTGTGAGTTTGGTGCAGCTTTCTTTTTTCACTTGGTCTTGCTACTCTGCACTCTGAGCCGTTTAGTTTATTTTTATTTCTTTTGCTGTTATTCGGCGTTAAGGAGCGTACTATGGATGTTGTAATTAATGAATGCATTTCCATTAATAAAGGAGCTAGAAAAGCTACTAATGACCGATTCTTACGAATCCAGGATATACAAGACAATCCATTGCTTGACATTAATTCTGCTCATAAAATGAATCATGACCCTTCCATTAGCACTCAAGTACCTGAATTTTTGAAACACTACAGGGACCTAAGTACAAAAGGCTACAATGGCAACGCCTGCATTTGCAGGCATCTTTGGAACATAAGATAATTCCTCGAGGTCTGAGGATTTTAAATATACCCAGCTATGGTGAGACCTACCCTGTGCTACTTCGCAAATGGCAAGAACTGAATTTACAATTTAGTTCCAGATATGTGGAACTACTGATCAACTTCTTTTTACCCAAGGAAGATGAACTCCAAGCTGATATTATCATGCTGGAGAAGAAAATTTCCAACAGTTCTTCACCTGAAATTTTAACTGGTAAGATGGATCAGCTGCAAGAAAATATCACCTCCTACGAAAGAAGATTGCAGCAAACTTAACTAAAGAAATTGCAACGAGACAAACATGATTTTGAACATAATAACGTCTTTTCCTGGCCCAGGGAATGAATAAGGTCTGTAACTCAAGAGCACGTCAACTATCATGATATCCAATCAGCTACTATGCCTGGGAGCTCTGATAGCACACCCACCTTACGGAAGTTGGGCACAGAACCATCTGCTACAGCGGCACCTTCTAATAATGCAGCTACAAGTTCTAAAACTAATTTTATATCTGAACAACAGAGTAATAAGTGCCTTAGTGAAGTTGGCACTAGTGCAGACTCCCTTAGTAATGTAGCAGTGATTTCACAGGCTTGGCATCGAGAAGACAACAGTTCGTACAATAATATTTTTAGACCTGAACACCAAGGGAGATTTCTCACTGCAAAATCCATTACCCTTCAAAACACGATCGAGGAGCATAACGAGACAAGGGAAGATGCAGAAACAACAGAATTTGGAACCCACAGCACAGCAACCAAAGAGAAGGCGGACCTGAATACAGGCTTGGTTTTAAATATCTCTTCAATAATTTTAAGCAAACAACAAATCGAATTACTGAATAAAGGCTTATCCTTTATTCCTGCTAAACGGGCAGATCCTGTTGAAATGCTAAAGGACCTTAGGCTCCTTGGTAGGAGCCTTTCCTTAAAAATATGTTTTCTGACACAGAGGGACATAATGCTGACATTTCAAGATACAGTAAACCAAGTACTTTTGTCCCAGCTGCTCATCCGGGAATACAATCTTTTATTAATGTTTGTGAGATGAGCTTTAGACAGCTACAATTAGAAAAGACACATAACAGTTTTCATAATATGTCCAACTGTGAGAACACTGCTTTACATGAACTGAAAAATATGCACTCCACTGAAATTAAACAAGCAGATAAGGGTGGAGGCATAGTAATTTTAGATAAAATGTTATACCTGAGACACATGAGAATCTTACTTCAAGACAGTGATACTTATCAATGTGTCACTAAAGTAGTTGTAAATGCAGTGATGGAAAAGGTGTATTTCTTGATCTTTGATCTGTTGATGACAAATCTAATAGATGAACATCTATTTAAGTATTTTAACATCAATAACCCAGTTGTCCCAAGAATCTATGGCCTTCTGAAAATACACAAAAACATTCAAATGCCACCTATGAGACCAATAGTCTCAGGCACGGGGTGGTGCACTGAACCA
>NC_056725.1:692053350-692055850 GCF_019279795.1 Protopterus annectens
CAGGTAACTCTGAAACCAGTTGGTGACCGAATGTGAAAAGGATAGGATCTTGAGGACGGAGATAAGTTGTTTGTGTGGGACCATGTCAAATGCTTTAGATAGGTCTAGGAAAGTAGCAGAGGAGAGATAGCCATTGTTTTTATGCTGAAGGATAGTGTTAGTAAAGGAGAGTAAGGCAGTGGTGGTGCTATGGTTTGGTCGGAAACCATGCTGAGTACTGGAAAGGAGGTTGTTAGTAAGGAGGTAGTGTGAGACCTGAGAGTGTATGCATCTCTAGTATTTTGGAGAGTGGAGAGAGAATAGCTATGGGGCGGTAATTGGTTAGTTCTGCAGAGGGTCCGCCTTTGTGGAGGGGAATTATATGTGAGACTTTCCACAATGTGGGAACGTAACTTTCTGACAGAGATCGGTTAATCAAGATGGATACTGGGTAGGCCAGAGCATCAGCTGCGATTTGTAGGTATTCACTTGGGAGGTTGTCTGCTGCTAATTTGGTGGGTTTAAGTTTAGTTAAGAGTTTTTTATGTTGGAGGTAGGTACAGGAGAAAAAAGAAGGCAGTGGGAGATTACTAGTTGAAGGTGTGGGTTGGAGGGAGGGTTGTGTTGTTTAGCTAGTGATAGTATGGTTTGTGTGAAGTGTGTGTTGAATGAGGTAGCAATATTTTCTGAGGAGTGAGGGATGTTAGGAGGAGGGGTACTGACTTTACCTGGGTGGAGGATGGAGTTTATGGAGGACCAGAATTGTTTGGGGCTGTGTTGTGAGGAGTCCAGGGCAGACTGGTAGTATTGGAATTTGTCCCATTTTATTAGCTTTTTGACTCTATTGCGTAGTTCTAGGAATTTCTGTCTAGCTGTGGGGGGTTTTGGTTTTGCGCCAATGCTCCCAGGCTTTATCCCTGTTTTTCATTTCTGACTTAGTGGTTTTCTGTAGCCATGGGGAGGGTTGTGCTTTGGTTCTGGAAAATCTTATGGGGGCATAGTAATTAAGGATGTTCAGGAAGGTAGTATTAAAAAATTCAACTGCGTCATCTAGACTGAGGTACTTTAGAGAATGCCAGTTAAATTCTTTGAGGGATGAGACGAATGTGAGTGGGTTAAAGTTTATTTTTTTACGTATTTGACGATAGATGACAGGTTTAGCTTGGTACAGGTATTTTTTGAGTAGGAATGTTGGGGAGTGAAAACTGAGGCTATATGATAAGCAGCCTGTTATATATGACTGGGGGTTCTTACTGACTAGTATCCAATCCAGGGTAGTGTGCTTGCTGGAGTTTTTATTTATCCTTGTTGGTGACTGGACTAGTTGGGTGAAGCCATGAAGGTGTACATGATGGGTTGGATTGTTGCCATTACAGGATTGCCAGTCAATATTGAAATCACCTAAGATGATAGTTTCTTGGGGGAGATGGTGGGTAGACCAGCTGAGGAGGTTTTCTAGTGGAGGGATGTTTTGGCCAGGTGGGAAAGTAGCATCTAATTATGTTGATAGTTTTGTTTTGGTTAATTTTGAGGTTGGTATATATTATTTCTTCATTGCCTATTTGTGGAGCTGAAGATTTTAAGATCTGGATGTTTAGATGCTGTTTAAATATTATAGCTACACCACCTCCTTTTTTGTTTAGCCAGTCTACTCTTAGTATGCCGTAACCTGTAGGGAGTATTTGCTCACTGGTAATGTGAGGTTTTAGCCAGGTTTCTGTCAGGATGACTATATCTGGTGAGTACAAGTTTGTGGTGGCATGGAGTTCATGGACTTTGTTGGATATACTTCTAATATTTAGGCTTAGTAGAAGGCAGTCACTTGGCTTTCTATTGGCTGTAATATGGGAGAAGTTGTGGTTTCTAGTCTGATTATGAGGATTGGGGTTGGAGATGGTAGGGCCAGGGTTGGGGTGGATGTCTCCACTTAGGGTTTTGATATGCATGAGATTATTAGTTTTCTCAGTTTTTTAATGTGTTTGTTTATAAGGGAAACTTTATGATTGTGCTCCGTGGGTAATAGGTATGGTGGGAGGGTTACTATGTTAAGTTGTAGGGATGCTTTACGTTTGAGTAATATAGTTGGTAGAATATGTGGGGGGTGCATAGGGATGGTTCTTGAGCTGGTGGGAGGGGAGCTGAGTATGGGTGAGACATGGGTGGTGGTGCGAGTAGTGGTACAGTGGTAGTGGTTGAGTGGGGGAATGATGGAGCTTTGGTAGGATGTAAGATATGCAAGGAGAGTGCATGCAGTGAGCAAAGGAAAGGTATGCTTGTACATGTCAGTTGAGGAGGTGTGATAGTAGAGGGAATATGGAGGAGGTAGTGTTGGGTTAGCGCTGTGGTTGGCTATTGGAAAGATGAGAGGGGTTTGAGTGCAATAAAGATAGGACCAGTGGGCGTAGGAGTGTATAGGTGGCAGGGTGGGAGCGCTTTGGTAGAGACCCTGTTAGGTTCTTGTATGAGGGGCTGGAAACGATCACAAAGCAAGACAAGTATGTGTTAAGAAACAATCAAAATT
>NC_056725.1:692065850-692125850 GCF_019279795.1 Protopterus annectens
ATAAAAGTCAAAGATTTATCAACTTGAATACATTACTCAACACCCATGTGCTTTTTTTAATTATTTTTCACTTACCTGGACCATCGGAGAAGGTCAATGTTTGCAGTAGTGCATTCGCACAAGTGCGTTCGACAAACTGTATGGAGATCGTGGTTCAGTGGGAGTGGAAATTCATCCATATCCCCACTGTAGTGCAATCTCGGAGTTGGCATAAATTATTAGAACGAGGTGTGGGGGGGCTGGAGGGTGCAGGGAGGGCTTGCCCCCCTACAAAAGTATGATATGTCATATATGAGTTTGATTTACATCAGCTCCCATATGGATATCATGTGAGGTTTTCAGTGACAATGTCGACTCAAATGTGTCTATCATTTAGTTCGACACTGTGTAGGAGTGGACAATCTGGTTTCGATGTTTATTTTCAAAGTAATGGTAGTAAACCTACATATAGATATATATATATGCATATATATATATCTATATCTATATATATATATATATATATATATATATATATATATATATATATATATACGGATCTACGTCAGTAGATGGAATGTGCACATAACCAAAAGGCTTAATACCGAGACGAGAAAACAAAGTCTAAAATAAACATTATTGAAAGTTGTAATAATGAAATATGTACTGTGCATGTCTAAGAACACTCAAACTTCCTGAATGGAGATCGTTGAGCAAAGACAACGGGTGTTCCATTGAAACAATTGACTGAAACTAAAATGTACTGTTTGCAATTTTTCCAAATGAGATCATCATGCAGTGATGATTGAAAAGTTGCTCTTTTCCCCACTGTAGCATGATCTATTAGTTGGTATATATATATAATTTACAAGGGGGGTGGGGTGTGCAAAAATGTTGAGATCAGTATATTTTCATTTTAATCAAGTGTTTCAAGGAAGCATACACTGTCCAGTACACATTTTATTACAACTTTCGATAAACTTTACTTTCATTATTTTAAACTTTCTCATCTCAGTAATAAGCATTTTGGTTATGTGGACGTTTGCTCTACTGAAGTAGAGCCATATATACGCACACACACACATGCAATATATATATATATATATATATATATATATATATATATATATACACACACACACACACACACACACACACACATACACACACACACACATATATATATATATATATATATATATATATATATATATATATATATATATATATATATATATATATATTATAAGATCATATATATGGATTCCCTTCACAACGTCAATTTCAAAACTTCGAATTGCAAATGGCCGAGACCATAAGATTGAAGTTTTGAAACTTTGAACATTTTGAATGGAGAGCACCGTACAGCATGGAACAGGAAATTTACTGTTTCTTTCAATGTAGTGTGATCTCGGAGTTGGTATATTTATTTAGCAGGGGGTGTGGGGTGGGGCTTGCCCTCCAACAAAAATGTAAAAAAAAAATTATTTCGTTTTTATTTTTTTTTAATTACAATTTCAAAGTTTTAACACTTCAGTCTTACGGTTGCAACCATTTGCAATTCAAAGTTTTGAAACTTCGAGCTTGTAAAATATACATATAGATATATATATATATGGATTCACTTTATAGTCCCGAAATACTGAAATATCGACAAACCAAAACCTTAAAATCACGAATGTCTCAAAAACAATATGCCACACAAACAAACACAAATACACCTACCTCCTGACACTACAACAAACCAAACAAGCACACAAGAACACAACTAACTAACACACATATACACCCTTGCTATAAGCAAGCCACCTGCACTCCCCCTCCCACTGGAAGACAGCAAACCCACTACCACACATTCTACACTCCCCTTACACAAACACACATCACATACATACAAACACGACTACTCTCAATACTTACACACTCACACTCTTACCTACCTAACCTAACCCACACCTAAAACTCCCCAACACACTCACACATACACAAACCCTCCCCAAAACCCTTAAAAAAAATTACACTTGCCAAATATGCCATCGCAACTGCAGGTTCAAGATTTCTGTATTCGACATTCTGAAGATTCGCCCAACTGCAGAATTGACACTTTGGTCTCGAGATACTGAAATTTGATATTTCAGTATTTTGAGATTCTACAGTGAACCCCTTTATTTACACACACACACAAACGCACACACACACATGCTTTTCTAAGTGAAGAAAGCACCTTTATAAAGAAATTGTTTTGATGGGATCTGTATTTTGTGCACATATTTTTTTAACTGTGTTGGGAAAGATTCAATGTGCAGACAAGGACTACTATCACTGACTTGGGAGAACACAGCCCATTATCCCAATGTCTGGCTCCTGCTTACCTTCAAGTCTCTGTCTGCACTAGAGCTCTTGGGAGTTGGGAACAACCACACAGTCCTCCAAGGAAAGGCAAGCCAGAAGTTGCTCACTCCTGTCCTCTACTGCCTGTGTCTGCAGCCATACCTCTATTGATCCTCAGTTGTGTTTATCACAATCAAAACGTCATTCCTCTGTGCCAAAGAGTGAAGCACCCTTTAGCTTTTTAAGGACTGCATAGTGATATTCTTTATGGGAAGCTAGAGTAATCAATCAGCAATTACAGCTGATGGTAGCTTGAGGGGCATCCAACTTTTTCTTGGAGGCCCATCTGGTAATAGGCAGCCCACATTCTATATAAGAAGCAAAACAAAACTTATTTCCCTATTGATGCTCTTTTTAATATTTACTTAACCTTTTGTTGTCTGGGTTAGTAACACTTGGGAAATTTGGCCAGGGCATTAGGGAACTTCTCCTCATTAGTAGAGCATTTGTTCCATTAGCACAATGGCAACCCAGAAAACAGTACTCAAGGAGATCAAAGAAGGCAGCTAGCACACAGGCGAACACTGGTGCAGTGTTTGAAGCTCTACAATATTCTGAGAAACTGTTTCAGCAGAATTTGTTTGTTTCATTAAAATCAAACATTCTACACAATGATGAATGTGCTATTACAACCCTCTGATCATTATATTTTTGGTGAAGTGTTGTTGCACAGTGAACCAGAGACTGCAAAATATGTTTCATGAGGTGAAATTATGAATAAAATTCAATCGTAGGAATTTGGCAATCTATTTTGAAAGAATATTGCCAGACAAAGAAATCATATGCTGAAACCGTTGAAGAAACTGCAGGGAAAGTGATGAGAGAGGAGTGGAGGAAAGAAAATGTCGACAATCAAAGAAAATTTACGGTGAGAATTCGGAACAAAGAAAAAAAAAAGAAATGGCCAGGTATGACATCTGGGATAATTTAATGGTCCCACTGGGAGTGAAAGATTAGGAGGTAAAAGCTTTTATTTGTATTCATAAAGAGACATTTTATGACATTATTTTTGAGACTGGTTCTGTTCTGGAAAAAGTTTTGGAGGAGTATGAGAGAAATAGAAATGTAATCCATGGAATTCGTATGCAGTTAAAGCATTTCACAGAGAAATGCAAAAGAAAAGACATGTTTAATTTTGAAAACAGACATTTAACCAAAATTGTAAAGAAATTATGGACATTAGCAAAGCCTATGATAACACAGGATTATAGACTGAGGGATGGGACTGTCGTATTGTACTGAAAATGAAGAAAGAAAAAAAAAATGTTCATACCCTAGTATGATTAATATAGAGAGTGACAGAGGTGTTGTAAAATAATGGGGACAAATGAGAACATATTTTGTCTGTGGAAAAGATGAGCACTTGCTAAGTAACTGTGATAAGAGGAAATGTTATGTTTATGGGGAAAGAGATCATGATGCAAAAAAGTGTGAAATGCAATGTTATTAATGTAACAAAATTGGGTAATTATGGAAGGAACTAGAGAATAAGGATGAAGAAGAAAAAATCAAAAGTGAGGACAGTATATGAAGAGAAAAAAAATCCCAATAATATACCCAAGATAGTATAAAATAAAGATAAGGATAAAGGCAAAAAGGAAACAGAAGATAATACAGAAAAATATCCTGAAACAAGTGATGAGGAAGTTATAAACTGTAAAATAGTGAAAAGTAAAAATAATGTTATTGACAAAAGACTAGGAGACAGAAAAGAAAGCTTAAAGGGCTAAGTGTAAGACAGAAAATGAAAGGAAATGGATAATGCAAATTAAATAAATATTTAAAATTTACACAATTTATAGTAAGCTATAACACAGACATAATGACAGCATTAGAGTGCTTTCAATAAATGTAAATAGTATCAAAAATCTAAGCAGAAGAATAGGCATGATAAATTGGTGTAGTAAGTGTGATTTTGGCATAATAAGATTGAAATATGTAAGATTTTCGACAAAAAAAGCAAGATAAACAAAAAAACCTTGGGGAGGAGATACAATATAGAATCCTAAGGGATTAAATTTAGAGAGTAATTGGAGACTTTTTTATTTGATTGTTTAATTAAGTGTTAATTGTTTAAATTATATGTGTATACAAGGCAAGTGATTTTGCAACATCTTACTCCTTGAAGGCTTTCTGCCGAGACGTTAGAGAATATTAAAATGTTTCTGGTTACTGGGCCAGTCATTTTTTATTATATAGAATTATAGCGCTGTATGCTTATTTTACAAGTAAAAAAAGGGACAATTTATTTCACAAAAATATTGGATTATATAGTAATTAATATGAAAATAATATTACCAGGATATTTTAATTGCGATTTGAGAGGCAAAAAGAAAGTAAATGATGTTAAGAAAATTTTTGAAGTTATAAAATGTGATAATTTAATGATTTGCAAAAATAATTTGTGGACATATACTCAAGGTATTTATAAAATGGAAATAGATAATTTTATTATATCACAAGGTTTAAATATAGCTAAAGGAGAGACACTTGTAATGGGCTTTTCAGATTACCCAGCCATATGGATAGAAATACAAGAAAATACAGAATATATTAGAGTGGGGAAAGGAATAAAATGAATAAATGAGAAATAATGAGATGAAAAAAAATTAGTAAGCATTTATGGAAGGATGACATTTCCAGTACAAAGTTTTATAAAACTTGTCTCAGTGGTGGCTAGCTTTAAAAGAAAAATATAAATTCCTTTATAATTTAAGTCTGATGTAAGAAAAGTGGGAAAAACAAATTAAAAAACAATGTACAGATGCTTTAAAGGGTTTGGAAAGGAACAACAGAGAATATTATGTGAAAGAACAGAAGTTATGAAAATAATCAAGAGAAAATTAAAGAATTATTTAAGAAAATATATTATTTACAAGGTAAAATGAAGAGGTATCAGCTTATTTGAGAAGCACAATTAAACAAAATACTAGTATAATGAAAGAAATGAAATACGAGAGGAGAGGTAAGATGATCTCAGGAATAAATTATGAATATTGTAATAAATTATGTAAAGACAATGTTCCAAGATATAAAGTATTTTTAGAAAAGAATGGCATGTAAAAAATGACAGAACAAGAAAATAAGGAAATGGACAATGAGATTTAGACAAGTTCATTTACAGTCAAGGATCAGCTGCAGAATGATACCAATTTTATAAGAATTTTATCGATCTGCAGAAAAAGTACTTCTTAAAAGTTAAGAATGAATGATTAAATGAAAGTTTTATGTATAAAGAAAAGAAGAAAATTAGAGACCTATAGTATTGAACAATACAGATAAAATTTTTATGAAAATATTTCAGAAGAAAATAGAGAGTAAAATGAAAAACATTATGAAAGACACATATAGTTTAAAGGGAAAAGGATGTCGGGAGTTATTATTCATAGCAAGGGAAATTGTGGATGATATTACAAACAGGACTGATTAGATCAAGATCATGACAGGAGATTTAAATAAAGCTTTTGATACAGTAAGTACAAAATGAACTTTTGTGGACAATTATGGAATAGGATAACATTAGTAAGAATATTATATGCAAAACAATGTACATTCTTAAGTAAGAATTTTAGTGAATAATTGGTTAAGCAAAGAAATAGATATAAAGAAGGGGATACCATCAGGGAAGTCTTATGAGTAGTATATTATAGGTTCATAGGCTTATAGGTTTATAGAAGATTACTAGGCCAGTGGATTAACAGCCCTTAAAAGCCTAGCCAGTTTTTCCCAGATTTTACCCAATTTTCTATCCCTAGAGGAAAGATAACAAGGGTCAGCAAGTGGGATTTTGACAGATTTTACAGACTGCTTCTGTCCATAAGAAACATGTGTGTGACCCCCATGAGTGAAATAGTTATAAATGTAGTCTATATTATAAGACCAAAAGTGCAAATTGCGACTAAACAAAAGTCGACACATAATGCACGAAACCTGAAAATAGAGAACGGCCACACATTGAAATTTTTCCCTAGGGAAAAACGTACGCAGCTGTTTGCTAAAAAAAATGATTTAACACCATAAACAGGAGGGGGTGGGCTTCACCCCCCTAACTAAATATACCAACTCGCACTATAGGGAAGGAAAGGGCAACTCCATGAAGTTGGCCAACTATCTCCTTGCCCTATGACATATTCATTGAATTGCTTAAATGAGATTCATTGAATATGTCACTGTTTCCGTATTCGCTCAGAAGCATTTTCATGCTTCTAATATAGACCCTTATAAATGTATTAGTCAGTCATGTAAATCTACAGATGAGAGATGCTACTTATATTACTAATGAAGGGATAACAATTTCAGTCATCCTTACTTATGTAAATAATATTATACTGATTATGAGAAACAAAGTCTGGATGACAAAAGTTATATTAAATATAACATACATGACTTTAAATAAAGAAAAAAATAAAGAACCTAGTGATATAGTAAAGATAGGAGGAATATCTTTCTCAATGAAAGAAGTCTCTGTGTCAGGAAAAAGATTTGAGGGTAAAATGTAAGTGAGAAACAATGGAGTAGGATACTGGATAAAAAAGCTTTGTTGTTTCTGGAAAATATATAAGCTGTCATTTAATAAAAAGGTATATTTGATTAATTCAGTTACAATGGGAAAGACCGTATATTTAGCTAACATCTATATGTTGCCAATAATCTATAAAAAAAGAAATACTATAACTATTTGTTTCTTTTATATGGGGTTCAAGATTGAATCCAGTGAAGACATAAGTCTTGTACATGGACCAGGAATTCAGAGGTTCAGGATTAATACACCCAATTGTTTACACTGCTTCTTCGAAATTGTATAAAGTTTTGTTTTTAGATAAATGATAAAAATGAAAAGTTAGTAGTAAATTTACTTTAAATGAAGTACCCCAATATTATCAAGAAAAATTTGTTTAATGAAAACAAAAACTGATGAAATAGAAAATAAGAGGAAAGTGTGGCATAAAATATCATAATACAATATTATGTTAATCCCTGGGATGAGCTAGTAAATGAAAAATTAAAGCTATAACAGTAGGAAAAGCATGGCATAATAAGCAAGAAGAGTGTCAAGATTTGTATGGAGATCAGTGGTTAGTAAAGTAAAGGGAAATATGCCATATAAAAAAAAAAATCAGTGAAATAGTTTTATAGGGTCTATATTACAATGAACTAAAACAAGTTCGAACGTTGTAGTATCGAACCCTAAAGTCCGAAAGTGGAAAATAGCAAAGCCACTGGACATCGACTTCTTCCATTTTCTAGGCTTTGCTATTTCCTCCACTGTGGTGCGATCTCAGAGTTGGTATATTTAATTAGGGGGAGCCCAGCCCCCCCAAGTTGGTGTGTTTGGGGGGCGAAGTCCCCCCTCACTTCAGTTTAAGGTTTTGTTTTTTTTTGTCATGGAACAGTGATTTTTTTTTCCCCTGGGAAAAAAATCGCTGTTCTGTGCTTTCGGTTTTGTTGGGTTTTGGACATAAGGGTTCGATATTACAACGATCAAACTTTTGTAAGTTCGACATCGTGATATAGACCCGTTTTTATATATTGTGGTAAAGGCGAAACTACAGAACATGTTTTCTTACTGTGTATAAGGGTTGCAAAATCGTGGTAAAAATTGTGCAAAGACAATTTTTTTGAAAATATAAAGGAATTAAATGAAATAAATATGAATAGCATGTATGGGTATTACAGCCATAAAATAAGGAATATGTTAGTAAAAATTATAAAAAATATTTTATGTTTTGTGGAACATTTGCAAAAAAAAGGCTAAATGAAATCATGTTTAATGATAAATGGAGACTAGCAGTAAATTTAAGAAAAATTAGATAGTTGTGGAAAAAGGAGTTGGGTCAAATAAGATAATGAAGACAAAAATTTAACATATTCATGAAAAGTAAGACATCTATGACTGACAGCAATGGAAAGGAATGTAAATTTGTATACTGTTTAAATTTCTCAATATGTAGACATGTAGGTTTGCAAATAGCATTGTACATTTTTTTTTAATAAAGACCCCCTACTCTTTCCAATAGGTGTTGTGGGATCTTTTATACCTACCTGACCTACCACCAAGTCAAGCAGACCGGGCCTCGTTTTAAAGACTCACCCTAGGATGGCACACTCGAGAGTACAGCACCTCCCCCCTTATGCTGCATAGCCTTTTGCAACAAAGACAAGTGTGCTACCTGTTGCTCCACTGACACTGCTATGCTGACTGTATAACATTTTCCAGTCTTGAGGCAGAGATGGGAGGTTTGACTTTGCTCCAAAAATCACCATTTAAGTTTTTTTAAATGTGTGTGTGCGTGTGTGTGTGTGTGCCCTTTAAATTAATATATGACTTTGCAGCTAATTAGAGAGGTGGTGAAGGTCAATTTCTAGCTGGGATTAGATTGCGGAGTATCACTGCTTTGATCTCTAGACGATCATATTATCAGTACACAGGATTATAAGAATGCATTACAACTTTTTATTAAAAAGGCCTAACATCGTTGGTTATAAATTAGACCTTTGTGGAACACTTTTGTGAGATGTGGGCTTAAGATAGTACAGAATCTCCCTCAACCTTAAACTTCTATGTTGGTTGTCATTTCAACCTTAAGGGGTTAAATGCAAAAATTATGCTGAGGTTGACTTGGCCAAACTGCCATGATCACTACAGCAATACATGTGAAGTATAATGTTTGTTAATGTTAATTTATTAACGCAGTTTGATTACTTCTGTAAATAAGTAATAGTTCAATAAGGGTGTTTAAAAATATTCATGAAAAGTGCTTTTTATGAAAAGTGCTTATGCCAAACAAAATAAGTAGTCTTGATTTTTAGAGGAGCTACTGACAGAATTTCCATTTCATAAGAAAGGGTTTTCTGAATGAACACTTAAGACTAAAAATGGGGACAAATAATTAGGTCAAATGGGATCTACCCTCAAGAATGTAAAAAAAAAAAAATACATGTAGATCACATCATATTATGGACCAAAAAATATTATAAATTATATCTTCATGATAGATGTCTACTGACTTCAAAGATCAGGACTGGTCCAAGCAGACAGCATTGTGTTGACATCTACAAGCCTTTCCCAAATCTTGAGCTCCTGCCCTCATTCCTATAATGCACTGTTATGCTTTTCCTCTTCTATGGAGACTGAATTTGCACAAAAATTAAAAACAGCCACTATGCTCCTCTACTAAAGACCACTCTACTCCCTTTAAAAGGCCTCATGTACAGTTTTGTAAGGCTGATGTAAAGGGACACAATAATTTATAGGATGGTTCATATCTTACGTGATCCAGTCCAAACAGCAGGACAGAGTACACAGCTGAAAGTTTTGGGTGGTAACATATTGGACTGCTGCTGAGGATGGTGACTCCAAAACAAGACCTGGATTGTGAGATTACATCCAGCTTATAGTGTCTTTAAAGAGCATGAAGTAAAGCCCATGTCACAGCAGCACAATTATCACCCACAGAAGAACGTCTGAGAAAAGCTAAAGACATACGAATTCATGGGCACTAGGTCTGCCTCATAAATAGTTTTCAATGGAGACAAAACAATAAGTGATATAGCCAGATAGACACCTGGACAAGGTAACATTGGATATCTTTTGGCCCAGTTTGCTTGCAGTAACAGAAATAAACAGATGATCAGCTTCTCTATGAGGTCTCACTCTGTGCCTTCAGAATTGTATATACCTTTGATTACCTAAGCAATGTAATTCATATTCACCCTTGTTAAAAAAACTCAAGGAGGAAGAATGGAAGATCAGTAGATAAAGTCTAAAGTCACTTTTGCCTTAAAGTTAATTAAATATGGGGGCCACAACACAGATCATGTAGCTCTAAAACAAATATGGGGGCCACAACACAGATCACGTAGCTCTGACACATTTCAGGTTGATGTTCTTGTAAGCAGAAATATAGTCTTCTAGGAGAGGTACTTTGGGTCTTTGACCACTGGTATGAAAGGGGAAGATGCTAATTTATTTCTCTAAGATGAACTGGAGTTAGTATGGAGAAATGGGGTCCTTAATGGGTGGTTTCAGTAAGAATACCCAAGGAAAGCCTTGCAAGCTTTCGCATATTCCTAGAAAGCATAATTAAAACACTGATGAAAAGCTGAGCTACCTAAGGGATGTTCTCTCAAACTAGAAAACATGGAGACTTTGCTGAAAATGTCAGGTAATAAGTGAAGAATAGCTAAAACTTGCCAATGAAAGTATCTACCCCTTGATGAATTGCCCATAAACAAAATTGTTTCTACTTCACTTTTTATATCCTTCTAGTTTTTTTTTTTTTTTTTTTTTTTTTTTGTGGACTGCAATCTAGATTTAGAGCACCTTGTGAGGTATATGACCATCAACAGAATAGGAGAAACCATGCAATTTAACTGAGGGAGTGGAGAACCAGATTACTTACTGCATGAACAGGAAAGAATACCTGGAGAAGCCTGAAGAAGAGGAGGTTTCTTCATTAAGTGAAGCCATAGTAGAAGGAAACACATTTGTCACAGCCAGAACACAACTATGAGAATGACTCTGACATTTCCCATCTTTACTTTCTGTAGTAAGTTAATAAAGTAAAAAAAGCTATTTATTCATTAAAATAAACTGCAAAACTGTCCACATTTGCTTTCCCTGTAAATCCATGAAATTTGGCTAGATATGAGCTGGTGATGGGGATGTGCAGCCTTCAGAAACAGGACAGTTCATCTTTCCTCAGAGGACTTAACACACATCTGGAGGTAAAGACACTTGAACTGCAGACCAAACATTGGAATTAGAATCAGCAGAGAGACTGCGGCAGGCAAAACAGATGGAATTAGAATCAGCAGAGAGGCTACAGCATTTGGAGATTGAAGAAAATGAGAGACTGCGGTGTTTGGAGGCTGAACAAAATGAGATGCTGAATCTTCATCAGGGTCATGGAGGTAATGGGGAAGGGAATAAACAAACCCCAGAAGCAATAAAGGTCATTACATTTCTTCCACAGTTTACGGAGGGTGATAATTTTGATAGTTTTATTCATATATTTGAAAGAGTATGTAAACAGTATAATGTTGACCAAGAGTTCTGGGTACGGTTCCTGACTCCCATACTCCATGGTAAAGATGTAACTGCTGTTTCTAAATTGTCTGATACAGATTGTTTCAGCTATGATAAAGTTAAACAATGTTTACTGGAATGTTTTAAGTTAACACCTGAAGCTTACAGAAAAAACTTTTTGTGAGCATAGATACAAGGTAGATGAATGTGCATGTGAGTTAAACACTTATTTTCATAGGAGGGTGAGTGGGTTTCTGGTCACCACTTTTGAAAGGTTGGCCTGGTTAGCAGACCGGCAGTGTATCTCTGCAGATAATCTGGAGAGAAAGGTGTATCTGTACTTAGCAAGGAGGGTGTGACTGCACAAGAAGGGGACACCCAGTGCTGCACACGTATATAAGTGAACCCATGTGGGCAGCTTAAACCACCCCAACAGAGTCCACCAGTAAAAGGAGAAGCCACTAGTTGAGGTACATGGCCAGGATCAAGGGTTAGATGCTTTAAATGTAACCAGAGGAGCCATGCAGCATACACATTTCCAGTGAAGCAAGGTGGGGAACAAAAGGCGAGAGAGGCAGCAAGTAGGAATAAAAGCATGCCAGTGGTTGTATGTTGTCATTACTTTTATTGGCCTGGGATTTTGAGAGAGTAACAGGGTACTGCAGGACCTGTGAGCAGTGCCAAAAGGTAGGAGAGGCAGGAGCCAATTTCAAAGCTTCTTTGATGCCTTTGCTTGTGATTGAAGAGCCATTTCACAGAGTAGCTATGGATATTGTGAGTACCCCAAGTTCCCCAGGGAAGAAGTATATCCTGGTGGTGGTAGATTATGCTACTAGATAACCTACGATGGTGGTTCACTCTTCCATCGAGGCAGACAAGGTGCAAATGCTTTATTAGAGATTTTCAGCAGGGTAGGCTTCCCAAGAAAAAATACTGACTGACAGAGTTGACAATTTCATGTCAGACCTGCTGGTTTGTCTGTAGAAGTGCTTTGGGGTGAAGACCCTAAAGATCACCCACTACCATCCCCAGACTAATGGTCTTGTGGACAGGTTAAACTCTACACTAAAGACAATGCCATGGGCATTTGCAGACCAGTTTAAGAAATGAGAGTGAAACAAATATTTGCCCCATCTGTTGTTTGCATACTGAGAGATACCCCAGCAATCCACAGGAATCCATAGGTTTTCATCCTCTGAATTGCTGTATGGGCATAGGATGAAGGGTGATTTAGATTTGATTTATGATGAGTGGGAGAGAGTGTGTAAATTCTACATGGAGTCTGTTGTGGCACATGTCCTAAGCCTCAGGACAAGGCTTAGGGAGCTCATGAGCTTGGTCCAGGAGAACCTGGCAGGAGCTCAACAGCCAAAAAAGGTCTGGTATGACAGGAATGCTCGAGTCTGAAAGTATGCTGTGGGACAGCAGGTTATGGTGCTTATTCCTGTCAGGCACAATAAGCTGCAAACAGCCTGGGAGGGACCCTATGAAGTAGTAAGGAAGGCCAGTGAAGTTATTTGCATGGTAAACCTGCTAGGCAGGGAGGTCCTTGGCAGACTGCAAAGGGCAGGGATGACCATTAAGACCAGTAAGTGTCAGGTGGGTATGGAAGAGGTCTCCCACCTAGGATATACAGTGGAGAGTGGTAAGATCAGGCCAGAACCTGCCAAAGTAGGAGCTATTCAGGTGTGCCCTGCCCCTGTTACCAAAAAGCAGGTGAGGGCATTCTTGGGGACAGTGGGGTACTACAGAAAGTGTGTTCCCAATTATAGTACAATAGCTGCTCTCCTCTCAGACCTGACAAGGAAAAACAGGCCAGATAAAGTAGTGTGGACTGTAGCCTGTGAGCAGGCATTCCAAAACCTTAAAGGGGCTTTGGGAGGACCCCCTGTGTTAGCCAATCTAGACTACAGTAAAGACTTTTTTTGTTCAGGTGAATGCTATGCAGCTGTAGAAAAAGAATGTCTAACCATACTATGGGTACTGCAGAAACTTCAGCCCTATCTGTATGGACATAAAGTCACTGTGGTTACAGATGACAATCTCTTAATATGGCTACATTGTGCAAGCCAGCAAAATGGGAGGTTATTAAGGTGGAGCCTACGGTTACAGGCATATGACATGGCAATGCTTGGTACACAGTGGGCAACTATAGAAAGTTGTATATCTCAGCAAGGGATACAGGGTCTAAACCAATCCATTTTCTGTTAAAACATATACATTTAATCAATTATAATAATAATGTCTGACATACATGTATATCTCTTTTCTATCCAGAAGGACCCACTATTGCTTGTATTAAAAATGCATCAATAGATTAAATGTATATGTAATCAAGGACCCTCAGTCTTCACCGGTGTCAGTGGTGAGGGACAGCCACTAGGAAGAAAAATGGATATACACAGTATTTTCTGATGCAGCTCTCAGTACCAAGTACAATTTCCCTCAACAGCACAGAGGGAGCACACTCCAGACCTGGGTCTTGACACTTTCTCTCCAGGCCCTAAACAAAATGCCACACTGATCATTTTGGAGCTGTCTGTCCCTGTTCCAAGCAGCTGACACACACACTTGGATATTTGATTTTCTCTCACACACACACACACCTGGGAAAGGCTGACACAGGTTTACCATCTGTGCCCCCCTGCCCAGACTATAACGTAAATATGCTGCCACCAGTCAGCTACTCTAAGATTCTTAAAAGGGTACCCAATTATCCTGAGTAAAATTAATACTAATACTAAAGGTAGAGTTTGACCAATGCAGCAAGACTTTCAGGAGTGGCCACCATATCACTAAAATGTTAAAAGTATTCTCTAAAAGACCAGCCACAATGAAAGGTAAAAAAAATATTTAATAATATATAATAAAATAGAAAACATGAGAATACTGAATATCTAGTTACAATAAACACCAGAGCTTCAATCACAGGAGATATAAAAAGTAACACAGTTGGATAGATTCACACAGATGCAGAAAAACAATTCTTAACTAATCTCACTATATTTTCCTGACTGACTAAAGAACTGCTGTTCCATATATAAGTTACTTACTACAGCAAGGCAATATGATGAGTGCTGAGTTGCTTACTACAACAAGGCAAGACTAAGTGTGAAGTTGTGTGAGATATCTATGAGAGATCTTTCCTGTCAGGTTCCAAAAAACACAGTGCTGCTGCAAGAGTTCCATGCTATCTCTCACTAATATCTAAAGAATAATTTTAGTGCTGGTTATAGAATGACAACACATCTGGTCACCTGACTATAGTACAATACACACAAAGAGCTTTGCTAAGATCTGAAAGCTATAAAACAATTTCAAAAACTTTCACCATTCCAGGATAGCAATTAGTTCACCCTTAAGGACAACATGGTAAGATTCCTAGTCCTGGTTTTCCCAGACGTTTTTGTCTCTGGTTGCAAGAGGACTTGTAAGATAAAATCTTTATGGCCTAAACCAACTCATTTATTTTTTAACCCATTTTCAAGATTAGCTGGACTGAGATTAACCTCCTCCCTTCCAGAATTCTCTGTTAAACATATACATTTAATCAGTTATAATAATTCTGTCTTACATACATGTATATCTCTTTTCTGTTGTGCAGGACAGACCGTTGATGCATTTTTAACACAAGCAGCTTTACTAATACATTGCTAATACAAGCATCTGCACAAATCAGTGTGATAATCAAAGTACATAACATTCTTTACAAATCTCCAGCTAGCTATGCTGGCATATTTTATTTATTTTACATTTGTTGACCAGGAGTGTCCGGCTGAGCCACTGCTCTTTTTCAGCAGAGGCCCGAGGAGGAAAGCTCCAAAGACATATAATGCAATAAAAGTAGCAATACAGTTACATTTCAATAAAAATAGGAATAGAGAATTCTGGTAGTTAAAATGTGTAAGCTATATACATGTATATTGTTGACAGATAAAACAATACTATAAACAAAAAGGAGAATGTTAAAAAAGTAGAATAAGTTGTATGATTTGGTTTAAAAGAGAGTTGAGTAAATATAAGGTTTTGTATGCAGAGTAGCAGAAACTTAAAAGGTTACACAAGAATTTCAGTAAGCAGAGTATAGAAGCAGCTTTGGAGCTTTAATGTTACCCATGCACTGCCCTACTCTCTGGCACTGTCTCATATCATCACATCTCTCCCCTTTTGAAGACTCAAGCTAGTTGTTCAAGTGAACCTGGAAAAACACTGCTTGAGAGAAATGGGCCTATCTGGGAACACATTAACCTATACCCTGTCTTGACAGCCCATCTGTATTGGCACTGCTGAACCCCACTATGGTGCTGCACTCTCATGTCATATGCCTGCAACCCTAGGCTCCACCTTAATAACTTGGCATTTTGCTGGCTGGCACCATGTAGCCATGGTAAGAGATTGTGGCCTGTAACCACAGTGAATTTTCTTCCATACAGATTGAGCTGACGTTTCTGCAGTGCCCATACTTTGGTTAGACATTCTTTTTCTATAGCTGTATAACATTTCTCCCTGGGTTGGAGTCCATGGCTGAGATATACAAATGGGTGCTCTTCTCCCTCTGAGGAAACCTGGCGGAGTACACAGCCCCCATGGTTCAAAACACCCACCTGCACAAATTCTTTGTTGGAATCTTTTCTGACTAACACAGGGGTCCTCCCAAAGCCCCTTTAAGGTTTTGGAATGCCTGCTCACAGGCTGGGGTCCACACTACCGTATCTGGCCTGTTTTTTCTTGTCAGGGCTGTGAGAGGAGCAGCTATTGCATTATAATATGGAACAAACTTTCTGTAGTACACAGCTGTCCCCAAAAATGCCCTCAGTTGCTTTTAGGTAACAGAGGCAGGTCACACCTGAACAGCTTCCACTTTGGCATCCCAGGCAGGAGACCTCTGCCATACCCACCTGACACTTACTGGGCTTAATGGTCAACCCTGCCTTTGCAGTATGCCCAGGACATCCCTGCCTAGCAGATTTACCATGTAATTAACATCACTAACTTCCCTTACCACTGCAAATGATCCTTCACAAGCTGCCTGCAGTTTATTGAGTCTGACAGGAATGAGCACCATAGCCTGCTGTCCCACACCATACTCTTGGGTTTGATCATTCCTATCATACTAGACCTTTTTCTGTTTTTGGGCTCCTGATAGGTTCTCCTGGGCCAAGCCCATGAGCTCCCTAAGCTTGTCCCACAACAGACTCCTTGTGGGAATCACAGTCAACCTCCACTCATCATGAAACAAATTAAAAGGCTCCTTCACCCTATGCCCATACAGCAACTCAAAGGGTTAAAAACGTGTACATTTCTGGGGTACCTCTCTGCGTACAAACAGCAGATGGGGCAAATATTTGTCCCACTCTCATTTAAACTGGTCTTCTAATGCTTGTAGCATGGTCTTTATTGCAGAGTTTAACTTCTGCACAGGAACATTAGTCTGGGGGTGGTACAGGGTGGTCTTTAGGTGCTTCACCCCACAGTGGTTCCACAGACATGTCAGAAATTGGCACCTCTGTCAGTCAGCATTTCTCTCAGGAAACCTACCCTGCCGACAATCTCTAACAAAGCATTTAGCACCTTCTATGCCTCGATGGAGGACAGAGCCAATGCCTCAGGGTATCTGTAGCATAATCTACTGTCACCAGGATATACTTCTTCCCTGTGGAACTTAGAGTACTCAGAGGCCCCACATTATCCACAGCTGCCTCCTGAAATGGCTTTTAAATCACAGACAAAGGCATCAAAGGTGCTTTTGACCTTGTCTCCTGCTTTGCCTACATTTTGACACAGCTCACAAGTCCTGCAGTACCTTGTTACATCTCTTGCAATCCCAGACCAATAAAACTTTTGCATAATTCAACTCTTGATATGCGTTATGTCCATATGACCTGCAAAAGGAATGTCATGGGATATGGCTAGAAGTGCTAAATACAGTAAATAAAAATAAATAATAAATAAATAGAATAAATAGTAAATAAATAATAAATAAGTAAAGACAGTAGGCTCTGGGCACTACCACCTGCTGTATTACCTTACCCTCTAGCCCTCCCTCAGGGATCCTCTCTCTATACAGTAACCTTTTGTTCAAGTATACAGACTCCTGTTTTCCTTGAGAATCAGGTGCCTCCTTAGCTATCTCACTCAAGCCTCGTTCCTTGAGAATCAGGTTACTTCCTTAGCTATCTCACTCAAGCCTCATAAGGTAGGGTCCGAAAGCTGAGCCTGTCTCAACTCTATCTTTGTGTCCCTTCCCAGCTCCCTTTCCACAGGAAGCCTGGTGTCTTCTGACAGTGATGCCTCACTATTAGCCTGGGTACTACCACTCACCTCTGTCCTTATAGTCACCCTGTCCAAGCACCCTACCTGAAACAGCCACATTCCCAACCCCAACTTCAGGTGTTGGGTCTGTCTGGGTCTCCCCCAGGCTACCAGACGCACATGCTTGTCACCAAGCCTGACTGCATCTAACTGCATGCACACAAGGTACTGCATTATCAAAATCATTAAAGGTATCTGCAGGGATGTCCTCAAACACTCCTATCGGTTTGCTTCCTTTTCTACCCTCCTAGTCAAGGTGAGCCCTAGCCAAAAATATTTGGAATGGGGTCCCTCCTGACTGGAGTGTGCTGCACAAACAAGAACTGCTCCTGTTTAACCACTGCAGGCTTCACAATGGTTATGTCAGAGGCTGTGTCGGTCTTAGCAGTAGCTTGTCTTCCATCCACTAAGACAGGATACAAACTCTGGCAATAATTTGGTACCCATGTTGTCTCTGGCATACTGTTACTCCCACTTGCTCGCTCCCTCACCTTTTGATCCCCACCTTCCTTCAGTTGACATCTGTATGCTACATGGCCCCGCTGGTTACATTTAAAACATCTAACCCTTGATCCTGGCCATGTACCTGAACTAGTGGCTTCCCCTGTTCCTGGTGGACTCCTTTGGGGTGATTTAGGCTGCCCACCATGGGATCCCTTATATCCATGTGCAGCACTGGGCATCCCCTTCTTGTGCAATGGTGCCCTGCTTGCTAAGTAGAGATCCCTTTTTCTTCCTGCTCATCTGTGGAGTTACACTCCTGGTCTGCCAACCAGATTCTCATGTCCTCAGGCAAAGTACTAAGGGCTTATTCCCTCACAAAAAGTTCTGCCAGCCTTTCAAAAGTGATGACCTGACACACACTCACCCACCTATGAAAATAAGTGCTTAACTCAGCAATATAATCACATACACTTTCATCTGCCTTGCGTTTATGCTCACAAACCTTTTTTCTGTAAGCTTCAGGTGATAACTTAAAACATTCCAATTCCAATAAACATTGTTTAACTTTATCATATTTTAAACAATCAGTATCAGACAATTTAGAAACATCAGTTACAGATTTACCATGCAGTAAGGGGGTCAGGAACCCTACCCAGAGCCCTTGGTCAACACTATACTGTTTACATACTTTTTCAAATATATGAATAAAATTATCAAACTCTGTAAACTGTGGAAGAAATTTACTGACCTTTACTACTTCTGGGGTCCGGTTATTCCCTTCCCCATTACCTCCGTGACTCTGATGAAGAGTCAGCATCTCCCTCTCATGTTGGTGCTGTTTCTCCCTTTATTTAGCCTCCAAACGCCGCAGTCTCTTATTCTCTTAAACCTCCAAATGCTGCAGTCTCTCTGCTAGTTCTAATTCTAAATGTGTGGTGTCAAGTTCAAGTCTCTCTAACTCCAGATGGGTTTTTAAGTCCTCTGAGTGAAAGTTGAACTGTCCTATTTATAAAGGCTGCACATCCCCATCACCAGACTAGTTGTCTTCTTGGTTGCTATTCCGTGCTGCAGCTGTAATTAAACCTGAAATAATTTCCTCTTTAGTCAGGCTGGCATGCACCAGTCCTTTGGCTTTGCACACCTTGGCCAACTGGTTCTTTGTCAGCTTGCCATAATCCTATGCTGATATCTTTGCCTGGTTTCCCTGACTAAACTAAACTAACAAAAATAAATAAAACTATTGTGAAAATGAAACTCTGTATGTTTAGCTTGTGACTGCTGAGCCCACAGGCTACTGAAATTCAATTAAGGTCCCACCCAGCTACCACCAATATGTGACAGTCTCTACTCCGAGCCAGTAATGAAGAAGCGTCAATCCCCACCAGTGTCAGTGATGAGGACTGAGGCTCCTTGATTACTGGCCCAGAGTAGGGACTGTCACAGGGAGTACCATCCTAATGAGCACATATATCAAGTTAGTGAAATAAACACCTGTGCAGTTTCCACTAAGACTCTATAAGTTAAACATACTCAAACAACATCTGTGTGGATATTCATCCATCACAGTTTAATCAAAATGTTTACATCCTGAGGTGTTGCCCATAGCCTGTAAGCCAGACCTGCAAGAAGTGAAAGCTATTGTACAACTGGGTGCTGGCAGAGTCAGTCATGTTAACAGCTAGATCAATAGTCAGATCATCAGAATAATGAACCAGGGCTCAAGTGAAGTCTGGTATCCCACCTGTTATAAAGACACCTTGTTGAAGTTTTCATAAGTTTATTTAGTGAAGCAGGTAGATGGACAAGTGTTCTTGTTCTAATGCATTACATTCAACAGGTTGGTTATTTTAAGGCAGCTGCAGACAATGGTGAGAGGGGTCCAGAGGAGGTGATTGGAGGAAAATCTGGGTGACAGAAAAACAAAGATCCTTCCCAATGCTTGGAGGTTAGTACTTATTTGAATATTCCGGAAAGAGCTGTGAGGGTTTACCAGCTAGGCAGCCTGTGGAACCTCATACTCAGTTAAAAAGTTGTATTTTTATTTTTAAACTTTTAACAAACAAAACATGACAGCACATCGTGACATACACTACAGGACTGTATTTAAGTAACACTTTCGCCTGAGCTTCATCAGGTCCATCTAATAGAGTGGTTTAAACTTTGATCACTGAAAATGTCTGCTTTTATGAGGCTATCATCAAATTTTGCCTGTTTTGTAACACATGTAAAATCAGAGTCTGTGTCTGCATCTGTGGGACTCATATTCCTTGCAGCCAATTACGAAAGCTTTTTTTATAGTCCTTTTTCTAATCTATCACATAGAATGCTCATGTCAGCATTCGCTATTTAGAACATTCGATGTTCTAATATAGACCCGATGTAATCAGTCTGGATGTGAGTTGTCAATCGAACTAGAAGGCTAGAGTTTGACCCCCTTTTTCATAGGTGTGTACTAGGCTAATGTCCCTGGAGCCTTTACAAGCCTAACCCATAGAACTACCCTGGCATCGTGCCACCCAACCTTAGTTCCCAGTGCCTTTGTCAAGTAGAGCCATTGGAGTGATCCCCACGGTGAATTTTCTATTTCCCATCCACTCATCAAGATTTGACATATATGGGAAGTCTATTCCATAGCATGGGCAGTCTCTGGGTTATGAATCTGTCCCTCCAGCATGTTCTGTTGATTGTGGTAATGAGGTTGAGGTCTCTGGAACATGTGGTGCAGAGGGATTGGGATTTCTTTAGATGTAACATTTCTAACAGTGCTGGGTCAGACATGGCTTTGTAAGTCAAACAGAGATCGTCTTTAAGTAGGTGTTATGAGACAGAGAATAGTTGGAGTTTTTTGAGTCTGTCCATATAGGACAAGTGTTTAAGGCCTAGAATCCTCTTTGTGAGGTACTTTTGCAGCCTCTCCATTTGTTGCAGGTGTCTAGTGAGGTACATGCCAAATGGGGTATTGCACTCAATGACTGGCCTAATGAGGGAAGAGTAGAGGGAGACAATGATCTCTTTCTTCCTGGATGCAAAACCCTTAGTAATGAGATGTGCCACATAGAAGGACTTTCTGACCACAGAGGTAATGTGGTGGTTGAAAGAGAGATTGCCATCAACCTGTGTTTCCAGATCTCTTATAACACCTTCTGTGTTCAGTGGACTACCATTGATGTGGTAATTCTCACTCCTAATACCAAAAGGAAAGCCCAAGTCCCAGATGAGTAGTAGGAAAAAAAATTTCAAACAACAGAAGTTTGTGCACATCATCATCATCTTCTTTCGGCTGTTCCCGTTAGGGGTCGCCACTGTTTCCATTTCTTCCTGTCCTCTGCATCTTGCTCTGTCACATCAACCACCTGCATGTCCTCTCTCACCACATCCATAAACCTTATCTTAGGCCTTCCATTTTCCTGTTACCTGGTAGCTTCATCCTTAGCATCTTTTTCCTAACATACTCAGCATCCCTCCTCAGCACATGTCCAAACCAACGTAATCTTGCCTCTCTGGCTTTGTCTCCAAACCTTCCAACCTGGGCTGACCCTCTAATATACTTATTCCTAAACCTGTCCACCCTCGTCACACCCAGTGCAAATCTTAACATCTTTAACTCTGCCAGATCCAGCTCAAACTCCTGCCTTTTAGTCAGTGCCACTGTCTCCAACCCATATAACATAGCTGGTCTCACTACCCTCTTGTAGACCTTCCCTTTCACTCTTACAGGTACTCGTCTGTCACAAATCACTCCTGACACTCTTCTCCACTCACTCCATCCTGCCTGTACTCTCTTCTTCACCTCTCTTCCACACTCACTGTTACTCTGAACTATTGATCTCAAGTATTTAAACTCATCCACCTTCGCCACCTCTACTCCCTGTCCTCACCATTCCTCTATCCTCCCTCTTATTCACACACATATATTCTGTCTTAGTCGTGCTGACCTTCATTCCTCTTCTCTCAAGAGCATATCTCCATCTCTCCAGGGTCTCCTCCACCTGTTCCCTACTCTCACTACAGATCACAATGTCATCTGCAAACATCATAGTCCATGGGGACTCCTGTCTGATCTCGTCTGTCAACCTGTCCATCACCATTGCAAATAAGAAAGGGCTCAGAGCTGATCCTTGATGTAACCCCACCTCCACCTTAAACGCATCCGTCACTCCCACCGCAGACATTACCGCTGTCACACTACCCTCGTACATATTCTGTACCACTCTTACATACTTCTCTGACACTCCTGACTTCCTCATACAATACCACAACTCCTCTCTAGGCACCCTGTCATATGCTTTCTCTAAGTCTACAAAAACACAATGCAACTCCTTCTGACATTCTCTGTACTTCTCCATCAACACTCTCAGAGCAAACATCGCATCTGTAGTGCTCTTTCCCAGCATGAAACCATACTGCTGATCACTAATCATCACATCCCTTCTTAACCTAGCTTCCACTACTCTTTCCCATAACTTCATGCTGTGACTGATCAATTTAATCCCTCTGTAGTTACTACAGCTCTGCACATCACCCTTATTCTTAAAAGAAGTTTGTGCACATCATGATATAAAAAATACTTTCAGACTCATGACAGTTATTTTTTAGATTTGTACACATCAATAGATGTGGAAGAGGAAAACTCTATGGTCTGGGAAATCATGGCACTGCTTTGCTAGTTGTTGTTTGAGGATCTGAAGTCTGATGTCAGACAGGTGCTGTGTCACCCTGATTTTGAACTTGTATGTTTCCTACGTAAAAACAACTGCAGCCATTACACTGTGCACTGTATATCACAAAAGCAGTGCTGCAATTACCAGAACAAGTACTGTTGATGTTTCTCCTGAGTACTGGACAAAAGAAGTAGTCCTTGTTGCACATGTATTTACAGTAAGTGCAAGGGGGGGGGGGGGCACAGGGCTAACTTCCTCTGTTGTCCTCCTCTGGTCTGAATTTGAACTCTACCCAATCCCTAATTCCAGTTCCTTGCTATCTTACAAACAAAACAAAGATGAGGTCCTCAAAGTTATTCCATTTGTTTATTGTCTATAATCATTACCCAGCTGTCGGTCATGATCTTTCTGACTGTTTTATAATCTACTGTAAGAGTGAGTGCCATGTTTCATTTTCTTTGTCCTCTATTGAGCCCTAGGAGTCTCCTGGGGGGACCCCTCAAAATGGAGCCATCTGCCTCTTCGAAAATTCTGATGCAGTTGAGGATGGAATTTAGTAATCTAGTGCTGTATCCCTAACCAGGAAGTTTTGGTGTAGGCTGATTAGATTTGTGGTGAAATCTCTAAGCTCTTTGGAGACGTGTGCAATTCTCATCCCCTGAGATTTTATAACATTTCTCTTTGTGATTTGGGGATGTACGCTTTTACTGTGCAGCACAATATTAACCCTGGCTGGTTTTCTGAACATTTTGTTGGAAAGGCATTTGATTTCAGTGCCCTTAGATAAGGTTATGGCTAAAAAGCTGACCAAAGTCTTGCTGTGAGAGGTTGTGAATCTCAGGAAGTTAGTGGAATTACTGCTATGGTTGAAAAAGTCATTCAGTGTTGCTTCATCCTCCTTCCAGATGATAAAGAGGTTATCAATTAGACAGCGATAGCTTCTCATGATGCAAAATAGGGGTTTTGGTACACTGCCTGCTTCTC
Organism: Protopterus annectens; assembly: GCF_019279795.1. Classification (NCBI taxonomy): domain Eukaryota; kingdom Metazoa; phylum Chordata; order Ceratodontiformes; family Protopteridae; genus Protopterus; species Protopterus annectens. The sequence goes on from NC_056725.1 coordinate 692,089,650, forward strand.
CCATTTTCCAACAGCCACACTGGCCAGGTTGAGGCCATGGCTTCTCCCATAGCTATTCTAGTAGTCTGCTTATAAAACCAGTTCTTAAACATGAAGTAGTTGTTCCTAAGGGTTAGATCCACTAACCTTCCTAGAATTTCTGTCCCTCCTGGTAATACATTCCTGTCCTTTTCATGTGCCTCTTTTACAGCTTGAATATGGTAGCTGTGTGGAAGCTTCCACATCTGTTGTGACTAGGATTGTGGAATTGCTAACTGGAATATCTCTAATTTTACCAAGAAAATCCAGAGAGTTGAAAATAAAAGATTTTTGGTCTCTGCCTTTTTTTTTTTTAATTAGGTCATCAAGGAAAAGTGCAGAGGTTCAACAATGCCTGGCCATTTTATTTACAAAATCTGCAAACATGAGTAGACACACTGCAGAAACGTGGGTGACAGTAACATCCAAGTGCTTAAAATTAAAAAAATGGTCTTATTCCACTTCACAGCTTGTCTGATATTTCTGAGACAATCATGCAACCACTTGGTGGCACCAGTGGTTAGACTGAGTGCACTCGAGAATTTCAAAGCTTGGAAAGACAGATAGTATTAAACACTTTAGAAGGATCATACTCTTTGGCATCCTTACCTGGTTGTCTGGTTGGGTGGGTATGATTTCCACCGCTTACAGAATGTCAGTATCATTCCCATAGTACAGCCAAAAAACATAATGAGTATCTTAGACAACAGCAAGGTTAAGCAGATGCTGCAGAATTTGAAGATGTATACATATCTCAAAAATTTTAAAAAGAGAGAGGACATGATACAACAATGGACAGAAAGTTATAAACTGTGAATGAGTAATCACCTTTATGAACCCACATAATGAATGCCTGTTTCCAGGAGGAGAGAACACAGCCATCCTTAACCGAATGATGTATGCATAAACAGAGAAACAGGGAATGCAGATGATTTTTTTTTATTTATTTATTTTTTTGGGGGTTCAAAGATTCAAAGTTTATTACTAGGCTAACTGCCATTGTGAGCCATTTTAAGCCTAGCCAATTATCCCATGTGAGAATCAAACGTGTCTAAGGTACACAGCTTAACCACTATGCCAACCTCCTACCTGTTTTGTTTTGTGTTTTTTTGAGTTTCAGGGAAAAGACTGTTCACAGCAGCAGATCTAGGTTTTAGCTACTTCAGATATTTTGAACATGGAGTTAACTGCAACTGTACATGTAGTAAAGGCAGCAAGTACACGTTACAGTATGATAAAGATAGATGTGTTAGATGTGTGGTTATTTTAATATTAGACGGCTAGTGTTGTTGAGATTTTTGATATAATCAATACAGTGTTAAAGTAGTAAAATTATTGCCTTTGAGCTGACAGTGTTGTGGGTGAATATGACCGGGATGAAAGCAGTATTCAATTGTTTCCTAGAATTAATGATTGTTAGTGTATTAATATTGTTGTCTAAGAAAGGAGGACAATTACTGCAGTGCTGGATTACGTCTTATGATTCTGAGATTGTATTTTCTTTGGTCAGAATGTTCTTTAGAGGAATGGTATAATTCTTGTAATTTTGGATTTGATGATTCTGTGAAGGTTCAAGCAGCAGACTCACTTTTTGCATGACTGTGCCATTTTACTTGAGATGTCAAGAAAAGTGATCTAAAGCATTCTTCCAGATTAAATAAAGGTGATCAGTCACTAGTCTTAAGTGCTGAATTAAAGGTGGCTGCCACAAATCATGCTCCAGAAGTAGTTTCTCTGAATGCCTCACAAAGAATATGTGTATAGAATCAGGAATAGTATCAGCCCTCTGGTCTATATCATATATTCGAAATTCCAAAATGTCGAACACCATATGTTCGAACTTGGAATTTCGAATATTGAAAACATTGAACACTCAGAATAGCAATTTTTTTCCCAGGGAAAAAATTCACTGTTCCGAGAAACATACACCCAAAACAAGCACACTAAAATAAATAAACCACACACATACATTTAACAAAACTCAACCCCACACTAAACCACACATACATTACTAACTATCCACTTACCTTAACCCGCACCCTAAGCCTAAGGTTAACTTAAGTTACGTTAAGGTAACTATCGCACACATACCCTACAAATCTATACACAAACAAACTAATTAATACACACACACATACAGTTAACAAAACACAACCCTACACTGCACCATATATACATTACTAACTATCCACTTACCTTAACCTGCACCCTAACCCTAAGGTCCGTAACTCTCACACCACAGTAGAGGATATAGCGAAGCCACTGAATGGCCCACCAAAATCTTGCCCTAGGTAAGATTTCAATGTTCTGGGGCTTCGCTATTTTCACCATTCGATATTTTGGGTTAGATGTTTTCACATTCGGCATTGTACCACTTCGGAATTTTGATATAGACCCTCAACCCTCAATACAGGCAGGACAGCACCTTTTGGGAATGAGCTGAAGATGCAGTCAGCTATACTTTCCTGTCCAGATGGTTTGCCTGTCTGCTTTGTAAGAGTTACAAATTTAAAAAATCGGTCAGTTTAATTGCTGGATTATTGCAGCCATCAACAATTTCCATCTGATGCTGCAGTTATCAGTGACAATGAGTTCAGAACTGATATTTGTGGAGGGTCCAGTGGAGGGCCTCATCTGTAACTGTTGTATCAATACCTAGTGGAATGTATGCACATATCACCTGAGGCAGGCAATCTGCAGTTTTTTTAACATCTCAATATTTAGGATGCCCTCGAGTGAGCTTTATTTGATAAAAATTATGTCAGATGTCCACACTAAAGGAAACTCACATTACCAGCTCCTTCATGATTCTCATCAGCTTCAACAATGCTGTAATCAGGTAGGGTGAGTTCATTGTCTTTGTCTATCTCAGCCATGTTTCTCAAACAATTATATGTAGCAGTTAGCTTCTGTACTAGTTAGAGAAGGCAGACGCTAGCTGCAAACACAAAAAGTTATTTAGTACAACATTACAACACAAGTGGAAGTGATTTTTTTTTTTTGCTATTGCCGATCTTTCTTTAGGATTCACAGCCTAACATTTAGTTAATAAATTGATTTACTGTGATTTTTGTATGATATTTTTCTTTTTTTCTTTTCCATAGCAAAATGGTCGTATTCCATGTCAGTTTTTCTACCAAATTGAAACAGTAGTGGGAGGCTAACTATGGTGATGATGATAATGATTAAATATATTAATTAGGATGGCTTTTTCAGATATTATCAAGGAATATAAGTCATATCAAGCACATTGTAAAGATATTAAATGTACTGCTCTCCATAACATTATAAGCAAGAATTTCATTTACAATTGTTCATTTAACTGAACATGTGACATTAAAAAAACAAGATAAAAAGTACAACAAAAGAAAATGATCAGTTATTTTACTACACATGCATGTTTATCAAAGTATAGCACTTGTCATAATAGTAAATATCCTTTTGTACGTATTTTTAACATTTATACAGCATTGGAGGGCAGGATTACAACCAAACAAAATACCATGGGCTTTCTGTCTAACCCTTTTAAACTTTATGCTTTATTTCTAGAAAGTGTTAGATGAGGAATAAGAGTATCTTCAGTACAGTCTTAGATTTATCATCATCATCCGCTTTTTCTCCATTTTATATATGAGGTCAGGGTGTTGTGTTAACTGTCCCCATCTCTCTTGAGTCAGTGTTACTCCCCTAAATTCTTTGACAGTTATGTCCGACTATTGCAGATCTTCTCTCACAGAATACATCCATCTCTTTGCTAGATGCCCCCATTTCCTCTTACCTTCCTCCTGTCTGTTCCAAATCTTCACCAGTTTGTCTCTGGTTTTCCTGCACATGTGCCTGAACCACTGTAATCGGTTCTCTTGACATTCTCTGCAAATGGAGCTACTTAGGCTTCTGCTGTTATGTGCTCACATATTTGTTCCACAGTCTGTGTCCTGCTACCCAACTCACAACTTCAACTGCTTTGCCTTCACTGTCCAGAGAAGTACTGGTCACACCTTACTTATCAGCTAGTTGGGCATTTTTCTGTCATACACTACACCCTTAATACTCTATGTCAGTTGGCTGCATCTCCTCTGAGTCTAGATTTGACCTACTCATTCAGATTTCTCTTCTCCTCAACCACCCCTCCCAGGTATTTGAACCTGCTATCTTGTGCCAATATTGTCTGTACACCCAACTCATCCTGTATGCCATTAGTTTTGCATTCCATTCCTCCATCTTTTTCTGAATTTCTTGTTCAGCGTCTTATATAACCCATCCATCTTTTTGTGGATGCCCTCACTTCCTCTATAAATAATCATCGACATGCAGCAACTTTGTTGTCCTGTCCCATCTGCTGATCAGTGTGTGTATGTTCCTTTAAGAGCTATTCCAGTCAGTGAGCATGTGCATATAAATACTGTGCACGTGCAAGAGTGCAATTTTGCAGTGAGCAGCAGAGATGTAAGCATGTGTGTGTGTACTAGTCAGTTAGTTTAAGTTTACTGTTACTGTTCTCCATTCTGAGATGTTTGTGTGCAATAAACTACTTAAATGAACACCCAGCCTCATCGTCTTATTGAATGTACACAAGATGAGCGGCATAGTGTCAGAATGGGATCCAGAGTACAACTTCAAGACCATGAGACAGGCAGTTACAGTTGGAGGAATATACAGGAGTGGATCATCCCTGTTCAAATGATTCGCAAACAGGTCAGAAAGACAAATCCAGGTACTAACACTTATTTAAATGATTTTTACTCAATGAATATAAAACAAAGCATTAAAACTGTTCAGAATGACTTTCTAATTAAACAAAATGTCCGAAATTATGATATATTCATAAAATACTCAAAATGCTTACAAAAGTGCTTGAAATAACTTCCAAATTGCATAAAACACACAAAAAAGGGAAAACTACTGTATTTTTTTTTTGTGCAGTATTACAGTACAGTTGTTTCACAGAAAAAAAAGAGTAATTTCAAAGAGTTTATGGTACAGCTAAATATTTTTGAGTACTTGGTGTGCGTGTGTGTGTGTGCATTTGAATATAATTACAATGGCAATTTGTTGGCATGGCAGAAGGATTTCGCAGACCTGCTACACTTCTATTTGATGATAATGTTGCTGAAAAATGGACAGTGAGCAAGAGTAGACTATTTTCATACAGGCTGCTTTTTCTGACAAAGACACACGCACAAAGGCATTTATTTTGCTTAATTTAGCTGGTTCAGAAGCCATTAAAAGGGAGAGTTCATTTGTGTATGCACCAGCTGTGTATGCGGGGGGGGGGGGGACTGCCATAGAGTGGCACTGGCTGAAACCCAGGGAAGATCCTGACTGCTTAAAACGTAAATTTAGAGAAAAGTGTAACCCCCAAATTAATATTATGCAAAGGCACATATTTTCCACAAGGGATCAGAAGCCTGGTGAAACTTTTGCAGCATATACAACTACTTGAGAAACAAGGTAAAATCATGCAGATTTGGGGATTTAAGAGATGAGTTGATAAAAGACAGGCTTTTTTGTGGTATTAAAGACGATGCAGTGAGAAAGATTTTGCTTTGAGACAATGATTTAACTTTGAATGTCATAGAGATTTATCAGATATATGAGCTCACAGAAAAGTACACGAATATGCTTTCAAATGAGAAATGCAGGTTTCCAGTGCCTTCCAGTGCTAATGTTTATAGTATGCAGCACGTGGCTAAAAGATAAGGCCTAAAGGTATGGATGCTTCAGTGAAACTTACAGCCATTCTAGAAAATTTCAGGGCAGCTCCAGAAAAATCCAGAGCATGCTCAGTGAATCAGAGGGATGAGTCAGCAAAACCTGTGGCAAGCTTCAGTCAACTGTCGTAATTGTGGGGAGATCACTAGCCCAGATGAGAAAAGTGCTTAGCATTTGGTCAGCAGTGCAACACATGTAAAAAGTGGAATCATTTCCAAATGTTCTGTAAATCCAAAGGGGCACATTCTTTTATTAAAAGAGAACATTCAAATAGGCAAGTTGATCAACTAGAAAGCTGCGACCCTACTTTTTATGTTGATGGTGTGTCGATGCTTAATGAAACAGTCAGTGCAATAGATTTGTGGGCAAAGAATTAAGTATTTTGTACTGTTCTGATTAATGGGAGACCTGTAGAGCTCAAAGTTGATTCTGGTTCAAAGTGAAATGTTATGTCAGCAGAAATGTTTGCCAAAGTAATTGCTGGTGAAAAGCTTGATCTTGGCAAAGTGTGCAAAGCTTGTTGCTTATGATGGTGAAGAAATTCAAGCCAAAGGCTGAGTAGTGCTTTCATGTTACTCTTCTAGTAACAGCTATGGCTTGCAGTTTAACATAGTCAAAAGGCACGTACAGTCATTGTTAGGCCTCAAAGACAGTAGGAAAATGGGACTGCTTTCATTTAATGCAGAAGTCCACCATGTAAGCACTTGTAACAATGAAAATGTCGCATATACTTTTTTTCTGACTATGCTGATCTTTTCGAAGACAAGTTAGGCAAAAGCCCAGTTGTATATTCATTGAAGTTAGACCCTGAGGTAAACCCAGTTGTCACTCGTCCCAACAGGATAAAACAGACGAACAGTTGTGGGTTTGGTTCAAGCAGCTTTATTACACACAAACACATCATGATTGAGGCTTTGTAACTTAATGTTAAACTTATAAACAGACTGACTACTGCACTCATACATGTTAACACTCTGGCTGTTCTCTCAAAATGGCACTGCTGCTTGCACATGCCTACACTTGGAAATGCTTCTTAAAGTTACAAAACATGCTCTGTTCTACACCAGTTATCAGACCAGCAGGGAAAGTTTCAGTAGCCAGGCAAGGCTGAGTCAAAGCTGAGCTAGACAGAATGGTACCACTAGGTGTAATTTGACCAGTAGAAGAACCAAATGAATGGGTATCTTCCATGGTGGTAGCTCATAAGAAAATCTCAGATGATAATAGAATATGTATTGATCCAACAGATTTGAACAAAGCACTAAAACAACCTCATCATCCAATGTGAACAGTTGAAGAAGTTGCTGCACTTATGCCAAATGCCACTGTTTTTTTCTGTCTTAGATGCAAAAAGTTCATTTTGGCAAATTTTGCTTGACTGAAATCTTCATTGTTAACCACTTTCAGTACACCATTTGGAAGTAACAGATTTTTGAGAATGCCACTTGGGATAAATTCTGCCAGTAAAGTCTTTCAACGTGCGATGGAACAAAGTTTTTCTGGCTATCCATGTGCTATTATAGTAGATGCTATTCTTGTAGGAGGCAATGATGAAGCTGAACATGATAGAAACTTCAGGAAAGTTGAACACCCAGCCTCATCGTCTTACACAAGACGAGCGACACCATCCAAATTGCTTGATAATGCAGTCCATTATCTTTATGAACAGCAGTGGACTTAGCCGAACCCTGATGCACAATGTCTCCCACTGAAAACCCCTCTGCACGTCTGAACACTGGTGTCACTGGGTCATTGTATGTAGCCTACCATTGTATATAGTAATTCTATCACTGTTTCTGGGACTTTGGATCATTGCAGAACTGTCCAAATGAACTTTCTTGGAACCTTGTCATATGCTTTCTTCAACTAGGAATACCTACGCTGGACTCTTTCCTCATCTCCAACTTCATCTTAACTATCTGTCTCACTGCAAATACTGGGTCTGTTGTGCTGCATCCTGATCTAAATCTGAAATGCTTATCTCCCATTTTACTTTCTACTACTGTGCATATATGTTTATTAATCTCCCTCTCCAGAATGTTCAAACAGTGTGACATGAGTTTGGTCCCTCTGTGCTGAGTACCCTCAGGAGCCATTTCTCCCTCAATTTACCCAACATTTTGATATTTGTCTTGATGTCATCTGAGCCTTCTGCTTTCCCTGACTTTATTTTCCTTAGTGCTGTTCTTACTTCTTCTAGGGTGGGATCCTCTTCTTTCATTGTAGGCCATGTCTGAGTCAATATGACTTCTATGGAGTTATCTTCATTTAGAAGCTGTTGGAAGTACTGTTTCCATCTGCCTTTGATGTCCTCTGGACTTGCAAGCAGGTTGTTGCTGGCATGCCTTATGAAGGGTGTCTGATGACTATCTTCTTTATCTGTCTGTCTTTGCCTTGCAAGCTGATAGAGTTTCTTTGTGCCATCTTCCGAGTCACGTTCCGGAAGCTGGTAGAAAGCTGCTGATACCTTGTTCTTCGGTACTTTAACTGCTCTCTTAGACTCTTTGTTAGCTAATCAGTAGTTCTTCTTAGGTCCATCATTTCAATCCCATACTTTTTCCCACTTTCTTTTCTTTTACTTCTTGCTCTTCTGCATTACACCACCAGTTTTCCCTATGTACTTTTAAGTCATATTCCCATTTCTGTGTGAAAAGCAAGTCTTTGTCTAGCATTCATTTTATTTGCATATCTAAAGGATTAAATCCTGCATTATATATAAAGGCTCACTGGATTTAGAACTATTTAATTTGCTGTAAATTTGTAACTAACAGTTAAATAAAAAATGGAAGTGTGCTGCATATTAACTGAGCTCTTTCTTGACCTAGACTTAACCTGTTATACATAGAATAAAATTAAAGATTATTTGTGTGTTTAATATAGAAAAAGAGATATTATTCAATGCCCTGAATGTGATGTGTTTGATTAGCATGCTGCAATGAGTTGTCTGGGGGGAGGGAACAAATGGTATTTTGCCACCTTGCCAATCCTAAGAGCATTAAACCCACAGTGGAGATCAGGAGCATCAGTCTAGCCACAATAATCAGGAATGTGTCGGCAGTTCACCAACAAGTAAACTCCACACTGTTGTCACTGTACTCCAGATTTGGGGTGAGATAAAGGTTAAGTCATAAAACAAAGCTCCTACTGCTAAAGACAACATGCATTAGCTTACATCTAATCCAGATGGCCAGCTAGTGGGAGACTTAAAATGGGTCATAAAAGTGAGGAGACGCTTGGTGATTTGGTTGGAGAGAGAAAATGTTACAGAAAAGATGAAACCATCAGAAAACTGCCATTTTCTAAAACAGAGTGTTTTCATTCTTAAATTTAAACCACATTTAAATCATGCTCATATGGCAAAAAGTTTAAAATAATATACAAGCAAATTGACTCACTGTAAAAGAGAATACTTCTGTGTAATAAATAGAGAGGCCTGTCTTTTTCAATTTTTCTGGAAGAAAATCCACAATCTCATGTGGTTATATCTGGGTCCTTGTATTAGTGTAGCAAATTAAAAAATACATTCAGAAAAATAATAGAAAAGTGTAGACAGCACATTACTACCACTGAATTCAATTACATTTGTTAATACTTTTTAGGAAATTTGCTAAAATCAAGGCTATAGCGTCCTATACATTCTGCTTTCATTGGACAAGGCAGCTGCATTTAAACTTCTTTATCTGATTTCTAAAAAACTTGTGGCATTGTTTCTACCGAATAAGATAGTCCAGTGACCATGAGGATTGCCATCTGAAGCCTATAAAACTTTAAAGACATACTGGCTCCTTGAATTATGCTTATTTTCAGTTAACAAGCAGTGGATCCTGAAACATTTTAATGAGAGACAATAATGCTGCTATGTAACAAATGTGAATAGATATAGCTCTTCTTAACACCTGCTATAAATATGTGGCAACGCTCATTAACTGTTTAATAATTCCAAACCTTGGTTATCTAATTTCTGTCTTTCAGTATGGCTTTGCTTTGGGAAGACCCACATTAAGTAACTCAGCCATTATAGGCCTTGATACATGCTATCCAAAAAAGGTGATCAGTGAGAGTAAAAGTTTAGATGGTAGTATAGAATTACACCTCTCTCTGGTCTCACAAACCCAGTGAATAGCAAAATACAATAAGCAATTAACATTTTCTTCAAGTTAAACAACATTGCACTGCACCTGCAACAATCTATAATCTAATGTACCAAAACATGGAGAAGTATAGTTCTCATCTAAATTTGTTTTACTAAACAAACAATCTTTTAATAATCAGTTTTCACTGCTATTTTCAATTTACACTCATCTGCAAACTTTGAAACATGAATAACAGTGCTACTCTTAATTGTGGAAAAGATGGAAACAAATTAGGTTATGTGAGCAGGGACCTACAATCAAAACATGGCCTTAGCTTGTTTTAATATATTGATTACAACACTCTATGGCATCTTGGTTAACAAACAACTATCCAGCATATTATTTTACCATTCATTCATCCATTATTACTCATTTAACTAATTCACTGTCATGAGGAGCAAGGTGCTATCCAAGCAAGCATTTGTCATAAGATAGGAAGTCAATCATGGATGGGAATACAAAAAACACTCACGTGTGCAAATCTATGAGTAATACTCAACTTCACAAATCCATTTACCTCACACCTTGTGACATGAGAAGAAAGTGGTAACCACAACAAATACAATGCATACACGAACGTAATATCAAAAAACCCCATCTAAACAAGAAATGAAGAATCAAGCCCTGTGAGGCACCAACTTTAATCAATTCATAACTGCTTATTACAGACAGATTCACACTAAAATTAAACTATCAGACCAGTATAGGAACAAGAGTCAAAGGAATAACAAACAACCAGAAAAATACATTTATGGGTAACGTATATGCAATGTCAAACTAGCATACTCGTAAAAAGAGTTTAATTAGTTCAAATAACTCTTCCTTGAAAAAAACATCTTTCTCCCAATCAGCATGTGATAATAAAGTATAATATATATGAAGTTTATTTAGCTTGCTGGTAAGTATTTTTTTTAAAAACACTTCGCAGTATGAATATTATGCTGCTCAACCAGCAGGTGGATGCTACTATACTTGTTTTCATCTTACGTACTAAAATCATGCATTTTTCCAAACACTTCATACAAGTCTTTGCTCTGGCTACATTAGAAAATAAACAAAGGAGGTTTAATTAATGGCCATCATTTTGTATTTCATAACAATGTCTTGGATAGAACCTGGCTCCCACAGCGACCACTGACTTTACATACTTATATAGAGAACATATTATTTGTAAAAGCTGAAGTTCAGAGCGTGTATCTTCTTTGATTAATTGGTAAGAAAAGGATTCTCAGGAACATGCTCAGCCAAATCACCCAGTAATGATGGGTGACTAACAATGCTCCCCACTAAATCTCCACAGATCCCAGGTAAAAATTCAGTCAACCAAGGTTCTTTTAAAGGTTGCTAAGGAAGTTTTCATCTTGATATGTAAGGCAGCCTGTTCTAGAAATGGAGAATCTTTGGGGTTAGGTACCATCTCAAGCTACTAATGCAACTAACACACTAGTATAGCTTTGGGTGTTTGTTCTAGCACTGTTTTTATTTAGCTGAAGGAGTTAAAGGAGTATGGGATTACTCACAGCAAGGAACACTAAGCACAGATCACAACTCAGAGGTCTGTACGACACTGAGTAGAGGGACAGGGCTTTTATCAGATTGGCTAAGGGTAATGTCCAGCACTGATTACTACAAATCTACCCAGATAGCTAAAACAGTTAGTCCAGATTATATATGAAAACATGATTTTTTGGTCTTTCTTACTTCCATCATTGGCACTGGCCCGGGATCCCAGTAGGTGTGCTAGATCCCACCTTGCCACCTCCACAGATTTAATCCAGTGCTGCTAGGGAATTTAGGCATCTAGGGACTCAACACATCTGTGTTTCTGTCTGGGGATTACTATATGACCTACCCATTTCCCATCCTCATTTGTGGGCTGTATGTTATGCCAGAGGGTGATGGACATGCAGCGGAGAAGTGTGGCATATACTCCCGCCTTTGCAGTAGCTCAGCCATGTCCCCTCTTTAGGCACTCCGATTTGTGTGACTTCCCAAACCTCCACCAGGGCCTGACAGGGCTCATGCCCATAGCTCTACTCACCCACCCCAGGATGGTACTTCCTTCCTGCTGCTCCACTAATTGACTAAGCCACTAATCAAACCCAGGCTAGCTGTATCATAGTCAAGGCTTTATCCCTCTATGCCAGTGGATTGGCCTATGTAAACATGATTATTTGATCAAAATAGCATACAGATGTATTTACATTTTTAAAATGAAGCTGCTTTTGAACAGCAACAACTTATTTTAGGATTTATAATGAAACATCACAAACTTCCCTTAATGATAACACAAAGTATCACAGCTCACACAAGTAATACTTCTAATAATTGCCAACTCATATCATTATTACTGAAAAAATTGCAGAAGAGTAATATGGCACCATTTCTGCAGGGGGGAATGACCATTCCTGTATTACCCACTGGGAAAACTATGCCTATTTGTCTGTAGTCTCTAATTACAGTATCTCTGACATTACAAAAACTCAAAGAAAATGAAGAATAGCTGAGCTGCTTTTTTGTGTTTTCAAGTCACACAACCTCAAACTATACAATGACTTCTGTCCACCTTTAGCCTTCACCATAAAATAATTGAAATTCCTTTTCCCTAAGAAATCATGCCACTGGTGTCATCAATCTTATTCAACCACGCATTACAATTAATACAAATGAATTTTCCTTCCTCTCAGTTAGGCTTTGTATCTTGAGCTTGATAACAATAAATATATGCATTGAGCCATTCTGTATCACTTTAAAAATTCCTTCTTAACTGCATAAAAATTTTATTTATTTTATTATTTTCTCATAATCACCTTGACTATCTATCTGTACTCTAACGTCTTCACCATTTAAGTGACAATTGTGCATATAACAATGTTGGAGTATGACAACCCAAGTCTGTCCACTTTACTGAATAAGATTGGTCCACTGATAGGTCTCCTCAAGCAGATCAGCTCCTCACCTACCTCCCACATAGCCGCTCTCTTTCCCCTTGGATCAAGTTTAGCCAGCCAAATCTTAGTGAGGTGGATAGACATGGATACTCAAGATCCATCATTATGGTAAGTACATAAATTCTGTATCTTAGATTATGCAGTCCATCCACTTCAATGGATTTTACAGCAAAATTCTTTGGTGGCATCATGACAAAACAACATAGAGTATGATGGCCCTGACGAAAAACCTAGACCTGGATACCACATCCTGCTTGTAGTGTTTGCAGTAGGTATGCCCAGATCTGAGTTCTGGATTGGTTCAAAGGAAGACTAAGTCAATTTTGTAAGACAAAAATGAAGTCCCAAGTCGGTGTTGGGTCTTTACAAGAGCCCTAGGTAACAAAATTGCCTTTCAGGGAAGCCTTGCAGATTCTTTAGGAAGCAGTTCTAGTCATACATGATTTCATTTTAAGACAAACACACAGACATGGTCCAATCAACAAGTTGAGCACGGAGAGGGTCACAGTCAGCTGCCCATCAGGGGCCAGGATCTAACAGATCAGGCATGAACTAGGGTCACTGAACCACAGATACCAGTATGACTTTGTTGTTGTACATTTGGGTGTAAAGGACCTGAGATGTACCTCCATGGACTATATTAAAAGAGATATGATGGAGCTCTCAAACTGTGTGTGCCAAGCTGGTATGAGCCCAGCACTGAACAGTATTCTACCAATACCAAGGATTATGCCACAATATGAACAGCAGATAATCGACTTTAATTATTGGCTTAGCTTTTGGTATCATTTGAAAAGGTTATGATATTTGCCTGTGTGGGAGAACATGCTTGACGAGATACTTTACCATGGATGGTCTGCACCTATCCCCCTTAGGCTTTTGAAAATTGGCTAAAACTTTGTCTACCTCCCCAAAGTGCATTTTTAGGCAATGCCAACCCTGACAATCTTTTCAACATAGCATAACCAAACCAGGAAAACCTGAAAGTATTACTGCACAGTGTCAGGAGTCTAAACAAAACACCTGTCCCTGCATGCTCCCCATGTCCTAGAGAAAGTAGATATCTGTGTAGTTAAAGATATATGGTTTAAAGTTATAGACAGCATCCCAGCAGCACAAGGCTAAAATGCCATCCACACACTTAAATGAGCTTCTGCACATGAAGGAACAAAAGGTGAAGGTGTTGCAACATTCATCAAAAGTAGCCACCCTTCCAAGACTGGTCACACAGTATAATTCACATGAGTTACTCCATGTCAGACTTACCATAAGCAAAGTCCCATACCATATCACTGCAAGCTAAAGGTCCTCCTTTATGATGCAGAACACCCATACTGCATACCTAAACCTACTGTGGTCACTCTGTACTGAACCCAACACTATAGTCCTGGGCAACATCAACCATATGTTTGGAAACTATTCCAAAGCAAACATTGTACTAGTGAGTGATACTCTGTCAAGATTTCAAGCCCTACCCTAATACAAGAACTCAATTGCCTATGGGAAATTCATCACAAAAACCCTATGCCATAATTTGAGAAACTTTATTGAGGAAGCTGTTCCCACACAGAATAAGAATAGGACTAACTCAAAAAACAAATCACACTGATGGAATCCCAGCATCAGCAAGTTATATAACAGAAGTAAGAAAATCATGGCCAAAACTAAGTCCAATACTCAGAAAGACAAGAAACCCCTCATCAAATTAAACAAGTAACTCAGGAGCCTTAGCAAGCTCACCAAATCCAAATTTGGGGCTAAGATAGCTCAAAGGGGAAATGACAAACACAAAGCCTGCTTTAACTATATCTGCAGCTTAAAAGGAAAGACACAACAGTGTGCTGAACTAATTGTAAATGGAACCACCTATAGGGAGCCAGAAGATGTAGCTAACCTGCTGGCTGACACATTTAGCTCCAGTTTCACCCAGCCGTTTCTCCCTCATCACCCAATTACATATATCCTCAACCATAACTCTCCCAGCTTCTAGTGACCAGGTCATCAATGTGCTTTCCAAGGCAAAAGGTAGTGCGCATCTATAGGCCCAGTTAATATCCCAGGTAGCCTCCTAAATAGCGTGAAACATTATCTGTCAGGCCTTTTAAGATTACTGTTAGCCTCCATACTGGTTTTCTGCTTAGTAAATGGAGGAATTTAACAGTCATCCAGCTGCAAAAGGGTGGGCTGCTTATTGACCAAGGTTATTACAGTATGACTAGTCCTATATACAAGGCCAGGGAAAGAATTATCATGGATATTATAAATAAAGACATAGGAAATCTTCAGACCTTGGAACCGATGCAGTTTGGATTCATCAAGGGCAGATCATGCCTACTCAACTTGGTGGACTTCTTCGAGAAGTTTACCAAAGCTAAGGATGAGGCAAAAATGGTACACACTACCTATCAAGACCTAGATAAGGCATTCAACACCATTATTTATTTGGACATTGTTGAAAAACTCACAAAATTAGGAATAAACCCCATGTTACCATTGGGTAGACAACTGGCTCACAAACAGGACACAGGAAGTGACGATAGGGGACTCAACCTCCACAAAATGGCTAGCCAGCAGTGGGTCGCCCAAGGCTTGGTGCCTGGGCCACTCCTTTTTGGCATCTACTTTTTGGAAGTCAAAGCTGTTAAAGGCCTCGGGCTAACTAAGTCTGCAGATGACTGCAAGCTCACTGCAACAAGAGAATATTCCAAAGATAGAAATATCTTCCAACAGGGCTTGTCACTAACTAATAATTGGTGCTGGAGCCCTGGCCCAAACGTTAATGCCAAAAAATGCATAACAGCATCTTCTGGAAAGCTGACCATGCTGGGAATTACCACAAAGACACCCTTAAGAGTAGACCCACTGGTTAGGGCCTTGAGAACATATGAATGTGAACAGTGACTCAGCCTTTTACCATCATTCATCTATTGTTCTAAGGAAATCATTCTGTGCTGCACAACTCATTAGCAAGTGTGGTATCCAAAGATGTCATTATCCTGCTGTATTCAGCCCTTATTAAGCCAATCATTGAGTACAATGCACTCTCTGCCAAATACCAAAGAGAGAATTGAGTACAATGTCCTCTTTTGTAGGTACCTTACCAGGCATATGCAAATACTGGAACACCCATGGAGGTTCCTTACAAAAAAAGGATACAAGGCTTAAACAACACATAATATGCATATCATCTCAAAGCCTAGTCTTTATACACAGTCTCTTACAGGCTATTGAGAGGTATTTAATAGCATCAGAAATACCCAATCCAAGGAAATAAAGCATATGCTGGATTCATGAATGTCTGCACTAAGTGTACACCATTCTGAGGGAATAGACAACACAAGCGTAATTACCACCTTTTTCCTCCTAATTTTAGTTTTCCTACTGATTTTCTTGCAGTTGTAAATATCAAGGGAGATTCATAAAGGTTGCCACAAAGTGTAGGTGTACAGTTAGTATAATTTTTCTGACTGAACAGACAGCACAAAAATGTTGTAGGTATGCTTTTAAATTCAGATCACATACACTTAGTGGAGGCGTTCATGAATCCAGCCCCTTGTTTCCAGCATAAATAGAACATATTGAAGGGACAGATATATGTCCTAGAGACTCTCCTACTCTGAAGAAGCTTCTCATTCACAAGAAACAGAGTTCAACACTCACTCTATTCAAGCATAATCTAGACCAAGAGATGCGGAATCATAAAGAACCAAAAAGAATCTTGAATAAATCCCATAAAGTTTCTGCTCTGGTGAGACCTTTCTGATGGCTTTGTCTATTAGAAGGTTTGAGTCTTCTTCTTTTGCTGACCACAGCTGACACAGTGGGATATCTTCAAGGGGGTGAAAAGGATGGTTTTGGAAACTGGGAAAAAGAGATTGCAACGTTTCTGAAGATTACCTCCTTGACCAATTTTTCCTTTATGATAGACATCCATTTAGGCTGGTGCAGGCACAGATAACCCCTGTCAAATGTAGCAGTGGAATATTTTGGCAAAGTCCTACGGGTTACACTGATGCCTTCCCTGGAAGGGACCATGAAACTCTTAATTTTGTCAAGCACTTCTGAACCTTCTCATCCAGGAAAGCGAATCAATGGGCCAAGTACCTCGATATGTTAATTCAGGATTTCACTAAACTTTGAGTCATCAGTAGGAGAATGTGAGGATTCATCCCATTCATCAAGATTTGAATATTGTATGAGAGACTCCATTGGAATGTCCAAGTATGTCTTCCTTGGCAACTCTGACTGAGAGTCTACCAAGGAGGTGGAAGAATGATCTGACCTTGCAGGCTGTCTCTGCTTGAAAGGTTTTCAATACAGCCTGACAGTAGCGCTCATGGTCATTGTCAAAGTAACATTATTGACCAGTTTCTTGGAATGAAATACATGGTGTTGCTAATGTCATAGTATGACAGTGCCATTAATCTTGCCAGAAGTGCCTGTGAGAGTCAAGGTAATGAAAACCAAACCCCACCTCAACACCAAGTTCGAAGCTTGGGATGCTCCAACACTGACCCCTGAGAATAGTCTTATACATGAAACTGATTTTTACACCAAGTAATTAAAAGCTGAGGGATTGGATTTGGTGAATTGCACTAACAACATTGGTACTGACATCACCATCTTCAGCCTGACTCCCTGTGGCTTAGTCTCTCTCGATGAGGACGGCATTGACACCAAGACTGATAAGACCAATGTAGACAAAACTAAAAGGACAATCCCTCTCAGCAATGATGCATTCTGCAGTGGGATCAAAGCTGGCTCCAAATTTCTCAACACCAACATACAGACCAGGGATGGAACACAGGAAAGAGAGAGGGCAGGGGTTCAGCCCTGTCTGCCCTAAAATTAAAGGAGAACAGAATGACAACCAGATTTGAGCTTTAAGGAATATCCTCATCATGCAAAATCATCTAAAAAAAGGGCTCCTGACAGATCTCACCAACCAGGAAAATAAGGCAGATGGTGGTCTTGGGTCTCTATACTTGGGGAGTTCTTTTCCCAATGAAATGTTGTTTAATGCTTTCCTCAGAGAAGGATCCTATATAATCATAACTTTCTGAGAGGAAGAAGAATCTCTGGAAGGCAGTGAAGGAGTAGAAGTGAAGAATGGACCTTGAAGAAGCTCATGACAAAATAGGGAAGGAGGGTGGATAATTGTTAAAATCTTCAGAGTCAGAGCAGAAGTAACAGCTTGTGAATTGTTATGGGGAAGCTTCAGGGATGACATGCTATCAAGTTGACTTTTCCAGCTCTTCTTTTTTCCTTCCTTCTCCCCTGGATGATTCACTCAATAATAATGCCCTTTGATATATATTTGTTTTTGCACTCTTCAAGGGTTCTGCACCTGAAGGACTTGCAGATTTTGCACTGCTCTGTTAAAAGATCCAGCCCCAGGTACACCATGAATAAATCAGGGGTGTCCTAGGATAAGATCTTGGGACCACAATGGCCACATCTGTTGAACCCTGAGGCCTTTTCACTGATGGGCAAGATTATTGCTAAATATTGAAGATTACAGATCAAGGACAGATTAAATGTTGGACAAGTGCACCCAAACTACTATGCAAAACTGAGGAATAACAATTAGATATTGAAAATACAGCAGATAGCTCAAAAGGCAAACTAAAGGTAACGAGCAACTTTCTGATAACATGACAATGTAAATGATCAGCTATATACTGAAAACATCAATAACAAAGTGCACTAGGTTAGAAAGCTATCACAGAAAAAAATTGCAAAAAGGTCCTAAGTCCTACATTGTCGGGGGTGAGGGAGGAAAAGTGCATAAA
This sequence comes from Protopterus annectens, assembly GCF_019279795.1. Lineage (NCBI taxonomy): Eukaryota > Metazoa > Chordata > Ceratodontiformes > Protopteridae > Protopterus > Protopterus annectens. Next base: position 692,108,256 of record NC_056725.1, read on the forward strand.
ACACAGGCCAAACCGTGATGCATGTTAACGGATATACAAAAGAATTAGATAATCTAGAAAATACTATATACGTTTGGTTTTAGTAATACAGGATAGCAGGACAGGGTTCTTATCTGACAGCTGCAGGAGATTGCTGTGGAAGCTATAGCAGTAAATGAGATCTGAGGAAAAAGCGAGTGGTGGTGCATTATGAAAATTGGGAAGAAAGCTTGAGCTGCTTGAGAAGAGCTCTTTTTCATGTTGGCACCTTGTGGAGGGTCAGGCCCATCCAGTGATGTTGACAGACTGGACAGTCTTAAGATCTGCAGTTATAAATTTATCTGAATTTCAGTCTCCTCTTGTGCCCCATCACTACGTTTTACCTTATGCATTGCAATGTTTATTAAATTATGCGTGACCGTTTGCAATATTTCACAATTCTGTGTGCAAATCCATTTTACCTGCAAGTACATTGTTGAAATTTGCGTGTGTGTGTGTCTGTGTGTTCAAAAAGATTATAAATCCTTATGATTCATCTAACTGCATATTACATGCAACTGTCCTGTCATACTGTGGCACTGATCCTGGATGAAAAAGTCAAGTTTCCCAACCCATCTACGCAGGTAAATGAAATAGATACATAATCAGCAATTACTAGAAAGCTCAGAGCAAAACCATACCAATCAGAGTCACTCATAAGTCGGTGTTAATATTAATGAAATGTTAAATATCACTAAGGCTTCCTGGACTTCCTGATGAAAGTAACTAATATCGGACTTATGCTTTGCATTTTTTGGTCCAGTTAGAACTATAAATTATAGAAGTTACTCTCTTACACACAGATTTACCACATAGGTGGTAAATTTTGAAAGAACCTAACTTGGGGGTAAATAATGCCCATAACCAATACGCCTGAAGGACCTGACAGGGGAGATTCAAACAATAGCAATAACAATGGGAACAACTACGAAGTTAGTTTAATTACCACCTACTCACTACATGCGGATAGTATAAGGAGTATCCTGTTTAAAAATTGGTGCATCCTGATGGGTGATGTAGACTTTAGAAGGAAAGTAGGAATAGTGCCCAGGATTGTATATAAAAAGGGACCCAACTTGAAAAATATTCTGGAAAGAGAGTATAAGACGAGCAGGATTAATGTTGGCATGCTAAAATGTGAGGCATCCCCCTACCAGAAATATTTAGATATAGGTAAGGGTTATACAATACGAGGAATACATTTCTCTACAACTGGTAAATTTGATTGTAACACTAGGAGTGTAGTCTACCTAGCAAAATGTCAAGTATGCCCAGGATTTTATGTCAGTAAAACCGACCGTAAAATCAGAGAAAGAATTTACAAGCATACTTAAAGTATAAACAGAGATAAGGACATATAAGGGAAAATCCAAGCTGTCACTTTAAATTTAGAGTGATAGAGCAAGTAGTACAAGGGAATAGGGGAGGACACACATCCTTTCAGCTTGAAAGGCAAGAGCTGTGGTGGCAATTAATATTGAATGCACATAGTTTTCCTGGGTTAAACGACCAATGTTCCATTATGTGTTTATTAAGACTAAAGAACCTAACACATGCATAATCATTTAATTATAACAAAATATAAAAATATGTAATTTGGTTTTATTTGAGATGCAGAGATTTTATGATAATTGTTGTAGCTGTTGTTATTATTCAACTAAATTGTAAATATTTTAAGGTTACAGAAGGTGGTTTTAAAATTACCTTATGGAGTTGCTTTTTAATTAAGTTAGTCATGTGACCTTTATTGTATTTAAAGAAGGGGTTTGTCTTTTGAATATGTCTGAAGTTGTTCATGTGGAATTGTTAGTGAACGAAAGCGCTCACACATTAAAGGCTTTTGAGTTCTCTCTGCCTGTGACCTTCGTTTTTTTTAGGTCAAATTTTAGATCATCATATATGGTAACCACGAGTAATTTAGTATGTTTGACAATCTCAAGCCTAGCATTTTGTGCAGATGATATAGTTGATGCATTCTTGTGCTCAGAATATTGTTTTGAGATGAAATGTAGATCTGTTTTTTTTTGGTATTTATTTATAAACCACTGCATTACCTTATTATTCTGTACAATACTATTTCAAGTTTATCAAAACATTTACCGCTTTCCTGTTAATTTATGTTTTATTCTTAAGACTGAATGCAAAACTATATCAAATGCCTCCAAAAGTTCAAAGTAGTGCAAAAAGGCTTCTTCAAAAAACAAAACACTAGACTAAAAATAAAAGAAATAGTGAACACCGTGAAAAGTCCGCAAAGTTTTAACTTCAAGTATTAAGCACTTTCAGCCATAAAACAAAGGCCTTCTTCAGAATGAACTACTCTCATTCACACCATCATTAAATATTAACCTCAATTGTAAACAGCCAATCAAAACACTACCAATAATAAAATTGTACACGCATTAAAACATGTAAAAATATGTGTAAAAAATACATAAACACCTTTTCTGACAAATCCACAAATAAAACAAACATTATTTACGTTTTTCATAATAAACCTTCCTATGTAACCTTGTGTAGCGCACCCGTAGGTGTAGCTGAAGTAGATATGGGTTCCTTCCTACCTGACTCTGGTGACACCCCCTTCATTAGGCCCAACACCCCAAGGTGGCAAGTGATAACAGATTTTGTTCTAGGTGACACTTTAGTTTAAAGGGCAATAGCACAACAACAAGCAAATTATTTCAACAGTGCACCAGTTAGTAGTAAGGCAGGGTGAGATATGCATGTAATGAAACTATACATTTACCCCCTTCCCCAGAACTCAACAGAAAAGATCTTGTCATTCAAACATGCACACAAAGGCAATATCAATGAGCAGTAAAGCTTTTATAATGCAGCAATACAAACATGGAAAAAATGCAATGTCATTGAGGGAGAAAAAAGGATTATAATACAACAGTACAGATATGAAAAAGATGCAATGTCATTGAGCAGTAAAGATTCTTGAAGGCAGCAGTACTAACATGAGCAAAATGCAATGTCACTGAACAATAAAGATTTATAATGCAACAATACAAATATGAGAAAATGCAATGTCATTTAGCAATAAAGTGTCTTTAGGGCAACAGTACTAACACCTTCTATCCCCTAGATCAATCTAAACAGACCAGCTATGAGACACTCTATTGTACCCTGTTCACTGGCCAGTGACTACTTACAGTCCAACTGCCAGCATGATGGGGCCCAAGGTTGGTGCTCATATGGATCCCAGCTATTTGTAATCCACAAAACATTTGGGGGGATCCGCAATCTTATAAAAGTATAAAAATGACAGCCAAAAGCCTCTCACCACTCCGTCGAGAATATCCCAGTGACCAAGCACTGCAGTTCCTCCGACGAGAAAAATGGAAAATCACCCGCCAGAACTCTGGTAGTCATCTATGGCAACTCTGCATTAGGCCCAAGGGAACTCCTTTTCTTGCTGACTCATATGCAGGAGTGGAATTACTGGTTTTAGACTTCTCTCCTGAATCCACAAAATACCATCATCCAGGATTTCAGCAAGAGACAGACACAAACTTCTACCTCACTTCTCTGTCCCAAAACACAAGAAGAAAAAAAATCCAGTCATGCTGCAAGGTCCTTTTCCCTTCCGCTTGTCTTTCAGTCTTCCCTCCTTCAGCTAGTGTTCCAGTCTCCTCTCTTTCACTTTTGAAACTGTCTTTTATATTCCTAAAAAGGAGCTCCACCTTATGGTATAATGGAAAACTGCAGTATGTTACTTCTACAATGAAATACAGTGGGAGCTACACTTGGTATGCCATAATTACAAGAAATTGTATTTTGCTGTCATTGATTGTATACCCAAAGATTTTAATGATGACAAAGAAGGGGAATTAGATTATAGGGACTTGAAGTGGCATATTTGGTTTAATGCTTATAATTTACCTGGCTTGAACAATGGAGTGAATTACAAAGCAGTTTTACTAAAGTGCTTAATCCCTGAAATTAAAACTTTGTGGACTTTTCATGGTGTTCACCATTTCTTTCATTTTTAGTGTAGTGTTTTATTCTTAAGATTATTTACTTAATATGGCTTATTTTTATATCTTATCTCTACTTTAAAGCATACTAAGATCCTTGTCTGTTCTGAAAAAATGAAAAGGAAAAAAAAAACATCAAGTTCCATTGATTATCAGTATTTGCAAAATATCATATGATTTGTAAATTTACATTGCTAACTTATTTTTAATGCTTCAGACTTATGTTCCAATATGTGCTAAATTAGTTCTATTAGTGGAGTGACTTAATTCTTCATTGAGTTACTACCTTGTCTGCGACCTCTTTGTTTGGATTCCTGATACAAGTACTAAATCTGGTGATGGTACTTTCCTAACGTTAAAGACTTACAGATGTATAAATACTGACTCTTCATTACTGTGTGTCACACACACAATACCAGTTAATGTTTTAAACATAGTAATTTTGCTCCCCCCCAAAGAAGATTCAGCATAAACAGTTAACAGATACTAGCAAATGTTCCAGTTTTCTGGATGGCCATTAACCGTTGCCATTCCCATTTACCAAATAAATTATCATTTGATAAAATATTCAGGGCTAAACTGTCTTCATTTTTACTTTTCTTCTTACATTATCAGCTTGTTGCTGACAAATGACTGCACTCTTATGGTGAGCTAAAGGGGGTTAACAAACGGTTGCAGTTTTCAGTCTATCATGCTTTTCGTGGGATATACAGCCATGAATACTGAAGGTGCTTATTCTCACTAACAGAAGATTCCCCAGCACCATCATGAAAATTAGCTCAACAAACTTGCTGCTCAGATTTTATTTGGAGAATCTGTACAAGCAGCAGTTTTCTTGTGCACACCATTATTCTTATTGTGCTTCTGTACTGACATGAGAGCGCCATCTGATTTCCTGTCGCTTCTGCTGTTTCCAGGTACTTGTAGTCTCAGACTCTCTCCCCCAATTATCCAGTCAAAACAGAGGATAACTAAAACTTACTGGATCCACCCAGGTGTTTCTATTACACTTTTAAATGTGTCACAGTTTGAGAAACATACATTTAATGTAGACGTAATGTCATACAACAAAAATAATAACAAAAGCTCCACCCTGGATTGGATCTTAACTTCTGACCCTAATCTCTATCAAAACCCTTCTAACCTACCAGACTCCCTAAGCAACAACCTTCCTATCCAAGTTCATAGGCACACTGTTCATATACCCAAGTTCCATCTCTGCAAGCAATGTGGCAACCTCTCCTCTTTTAAAAATGAAAGCTTCAACTATATGCTAAACTCCATAAATTGATCCTTTCTGAAATACATCCCTCTAAATGATGCAGTCATTTACTTCAACCACACATTTCTCACCATCCTAGACCTGGTACTCTATTAATACAATCCTGCACCCAGGCAACCCCCCCAACCCCTACCCAGACAAACTCACTCTCAAAACTGCTACTCTTCTTAACTCCTATTTCATAGAATCTATTCTCAAATTAACCCAAAATGTTCAGAACAAAAATTTCACACATACCACCCCCAGTTCTACCAATAGCTTCTCTTTCCCACTAGACCCCATCCTGACCTCTTACATAAAATCCCTTCTGCTTAAATTAAAGCTATGCTTCCCCTCATCTAACAACCTTCTCCCTCTCTTTCTTAAACTAGCTGCTCACTCAATAGCCTACCCTGTTTGTAGCTTGAACAATAGACCTGTTCAAGAATCCACCATCCCAGACATATGGAAATCTTTCTTCACCATTCCACTACACAAAGGAGGCAATACCAATGAACCATCCAACTACAGACCTATTGCAATCCTCTCTCCACTATCTAAACTCCTTAAAAATGCATTCACAAACAGCTACTTAAATGCATAATAGAAAAAAAAACTCCTAACCCCTACTCAACATGGTTTCAGACCCCACCATAGCACATCCACTCCCCTTCTGTCCTTTACTCAAACTGTTGCCAAAGCCAGAGGTACTTGTTTCTTTCCTCTTTCTTGACTTTTCAAAAGTGTTCAATACTCTCTCTCATTCTAAACTTCTTGCTAAACTATCTGACTTCAACATACCCCCCCTACTATTAAATGGTTCTCTGGCTATCTCACTAATGGACAACAGTCAGTAAGATGGCAGTCCACCTGCTATCTTATTTACCCATTCATACTGGGGTCCCTCAAGGCTATATTCTTGGCCCTCTACTCTTTAATGTTTTTACCAACCAATTGCACACTTCCTGTACAATATTCTCCCTGATACAATACATGGACAACTCCACCCTTATCAGCTCTTCTGACAACTTTTCTAACCTCTTCTCTACTACTCAACATAGCTTTCTATAAGCAGAAAAATGGCTAGCCGACAACCAACAATCCTAAGAAAACAAAACTGCTACTCTTTCTTCCCAAATCCCTTTCTCACCTCAAAACAACCTTCACCATTTCTTCTCTGGATAACACAAGCTGACCTACACACTAAGCTCCTCGGTGTTATCAGTGATGATCAATTAAAATTTGATACCTATATCCAGCACGGTATCAAAAAGGCAAATCAAAAACTTGGTCTACTCTACAGACATAAAAAATACCTAGCACCTGACTCAAAACAAATGCTAGCACAGACTTTCCTCCCTCCTCGTCTGCTATATGCCTCTCTCCTGTCTTTACACATCCACAACCTACCCTTTTAGCAAAACTCTGTTAAACCTATTATAGTGGTGCAAAATTGGCCAGTAACCAACCTTACAAAATCACTGCCTTGCTCTAAATGAACTCCACTGGCTTGACATCTCCCAACACCTGCTTTTCTCCCAGTTGTAGATGACACACACTACTCTCTAAACCCTTAAGCTGTCCCACTCCCTCCTCCCTAATATCACATTACACCCCCTCCTGCACTCTTCGCAGCTAAGACCACCTCTTTCTCGACACCTACAAACCAAACAAAAAACACTGTCAAAGTTCACTATGAAAACAGTATATCCCAGGCTTAGAACAAACTCCCCCTAACATCGAAACCATTACTAGCACAAGTCTCTTTAAATCCAAACTCAAAAAATTTGCTCCTAAATGCCAGCACCTGCCACTGCCAAGATCTCACTTAATTTCTCCCCTGCTCCCCCACTTACACTACTTTACTACCTCTCACACCAAAGCTTTCTTCTTCGACTCCTTTATTAACTCTCGACACACTTCTTGCAATAACTTCCTGCTCTCTGAAGGCACAAGCAATATCAGCTATAATTTCTCTCTCCCCTACTTACATCTTCTTAGTTAATTCCAAGCTATTTCTAATGTCTTACCGTATTTGTATTTAAACAGTTTTAAATCTGCCCGTAATTAAAAAGAACACTTTTTGTAAGACATTTATGTTCTTTCTAGTCTATGCAAAGTTTGTATTTTATGTAATGTATATTATTTTCTTTGGTAATGTTTTCACAAGTTATTTTATCTTCTGTTGCATGTTTGAAGCTTTTCTCCTCGGGTCTCCATTGAAAACGCGCCAATGGCTCAGATGGAGTAACCTGGTTAACAAATAACAAATAAATAAATAAATAAAATACAACATGTACTCTTAAGAATTACCTCAGAAGGGATTATAATTCAACCTGGTAGCACAGAGGTAAGTTGCCTGTCTATACCTCCAGTGATCTGAGTTTGGAACTGAACTTGAACCACTGATGGGGCTGGCTAGCCAGGGTCAGGATGATGTGGCTAGTGGCCATCTTTCCTATCCTGAGAGGAGGAGGATCTGGGGAAGCTGATGTCTGTGTCAAGTTTGCTGGATCTGGGCATATACTGTCACTCATTCATCTCTATTATAAGTAATAAGAAGCCTGGGGTCTTCTTCAGATGCTTTAATATATACAAACACACCTGGATGGAGAGCAGCATCTTTAAATACAAACAAACTAACAAACAGACATTATACACATACATGTTCACATCTCAACAGCTAACTACAAAATGGCAGTCAGGCTCAATATTTATACTCTAACACAAGCCCTTGGATAGCTTCTTAAAGGTATATACACACATATTGATCTACATGTATCTAGATATTGACTAAATGCACAAGTTAAATCAAGTCACTGACTTGATTTTCTAACTTGGTAAGCTTTCTTTATGGACCCATTTTAGCCACAGCCCAGGCCATAAGGAAAAGAAGAAATGTAATACATATTGACAGTATACAGCATGTTACTGGGACGAAAGAGAAAAGACATTCAGATTTGACAGCCATCTATAAATCAGACAATTTCACTAATTTGGATAACACATGGATTAAATGTTCATTAGTATGAATTCCACTAAGTAAAATAGCATCCATGCTGGACAGTTTCCAGTCTTTTCTGTGGGGAAGCTGCTGAGTGAGTAACTGCAGATCCACGCCAACACACACTATGTATAATCAGATTCATGGTTGTTGTAACACAAGGTCAAGAATTTACAGCGGCTGAAAGTAATAAACAATGTTGTGAAATAAAGCCCTGACATCTTGCTACTCGGTGATTATCTTCTGATAATGAAAATTAGTACAGATCTTCTCTTTCTCTTAAATTTATAACTAAGTGATTCCAGTATTGAAAAAGTTACCATTATTTGGGAGCCTTGCCTTTGATTCTTAATCTGGCATGTTGACAGCTGTACAATGTAAACTTACACAATAGCAAACTCAAATGCATTATTATACCATGACCCCCCCAAAACGTGCACGCTGATTGGCCAGCGTGCACATTGTAAATCGAGTTATACTAATGGAAAAAAGTCCGGTCGCCCGGACTTTTTTCCATTAGTATAACTCTACTTTTAAAACACTGTCTCGCTATGTTAAATGGGTTTAACATAGTGAGACAGCTTTAAAATAAGCAACGGAGATCTCCGTTGCTTATTTTAAAGCTGCCTCACTATGCTAAACCCATTTAACATAGCGAGACAGGTTTAAAAAAAAAAGCAATGGAGAAAGCAAGATCTCCGTTGCTTTTTTTACTGTTTCGCTATGTTAAATGGGTTTAACATAGCGAGACAGTTTTAAAATAAGCAACGGACATCTCCGTTGCTTATTTTAAAACTGTCTCGCTATGTTAAACCCATTTAACATAGCGAAAACAGTAAAAAAAAAAAGCAATGGAGATCTTGCTTTCTCCGTTGCTTTTGCCCACAGCTCTGATGTTCTGCGCAGGCGCGCAGTACATCAGAACTGCCGCTGATGCCAGACATCTGCGGAAGGGCAGTAAACAGGCATTATACTATGCCATTATTTAAGAAAAGTAATAGTTTCTTTTCTTAAATAATGTCATGGTATAATAGCAATAGCCCACTTCTGGGTGTGGGTAATGCTGTATTTACCCACGGTTGGCTTTGTTTGGTCCCTCGGGCTTCGCCCTCGGGACCAAACTACACCAACCGTGGGTAAATCCAGCATTACCCACACCCAGGCATGGGTTATTGCTATAATATTTCACCGCTGTCTAGTGAAGGTAAATAGATATTAACTGTTGTTTTTATGATATTTATTTATATAGATATAATTTTCACAGTTTTCTAAATATCTCAACAACCAAGTAACACAGACAGAACTCCTTAGCCTCATATGAAACCTCTCAGCTAGATGAATAAAATGCTGCTGACAGTGTGTGTGTGTAACTTGAGTGGTTGCTGAATTATAAGTTGATTGCAAAATATTACAAATGTAATAGTTACTGTGTTTACTGTGACTTATAAAATTCAGTTTAAGACCTAGAACCTAAAGAATACTACCACTACAAAAATAGTTTGAGCTGAAGAGTTTGCCATTTAAACTTTCATAACCCATATGGTTACAGAGATATGAACATTTGTTTGAAATGTGAGGACATAATTTGAGTTTGTCAAAAGGCCCATTGGAAGTTACAGTGCAAACTTCCTCAGCTCCACTGGAGTGAATGAGTTAAATACAAGAGTACTCCTATCTTGATCAGGAAATAAATCTTACTTTGATGTAAACATAAGAGTATCAATTAGAAATATGTAAACTTGGTGCCAGCTGGCACATATCACTGTCAACACCCAAATAAGGACATATGCACTTTATGGCGTAACAATGATCACTACAGCAAATGTACTGATACCAAAAAAAGGTACCAAAGGAGCAAGAAGAGATAAGGCAGGATCCTGTAAATATCTGTCTGAAAAGAAACACTAAGCATGGTAGTTTGGCAGCATCCCTGTAACATGCATATATAGCCAGGCCAGATCACTCATTTGTTACAATAACAACTATATTAGTATTTTTTATTCTCTTTTCTTTCACATAACCTCTTCTCCCTATTCCCCCTCCTCCAATCACTTCTCCCTAACTCCGTCTTCCTCTCAACTCCTCCATTTGCTGTTCCAGTCCAACCCCTTCCCTCTCAATGAAGCACAACGGAAGTTACTTAGCATCTTGAAATCATGTGGCACCATTCTTAAACCCCTTCTAGATTTTTTTATCTTCTTGTCATCCTCAGGCCCTCTGACATACAGTGAGCTTGCAACGCAAGTTCCTGCAATGAAATGTGTTAAATTATATATTTCATTCTGGTCTGGTTAAACACTTGCCTAACTTATCCATGTATACCGGCAGGGATTACTTAGTAATGAAACATTTGCAAGTTAAAGTTGTTTGAGGAACATCCTATTATTATATACTGCTGCTGTATCAGTTAAACAATTGCCTACCCCTTCTTTCTGAGCTGAACGCTGCAAATAAGTATGTTTACTGTTATAGCTTTCTTTCTGTAAGGGGCACAGGACCTACTTGCTTAAGTTACAGCTATTGCTACCATTTGCTTTATATATGTGGTAACCCTACCTCTGGGCATTTCCCTCACTATTTAAAGTTTTATGTGCGGTGAAACCAGACTGTAAACCAAATATCTGTTATAATCTGTCTAACTAGGAAACTAATAGAATCTGCTACAAAGCATTATTGCCAATGTATCTGGCTTGAATTGTTGTACCTGGTATCTCTAAAGTACTCAAATTCCAGACAAAACTGCTATCCCTGCTAGACGCGGAACCTTACTGAAGCTCCTTCCTGAATAGGTTTCTTATGTTTAACTGCCTTTTTATCTAATTTTACTGCATAATCTGAACTTACAGAATTTGTGAAAAATCTGCATTGTACTTAACTGCTGTTAAAATGTTTTTTCTTTAATGCAAACTTTGTCATGGATACTGATTATATTGTGGTAAACTTCAATTTTTACCATTTGATGTGTTATGCCACATCCTGTAAACTTTGCTGGTTGAAACAAGTTTTCTTTTCCAAGCATTCTCGTTCCTTTCTATTACCCTCTCTGCTGCTGACTGCCCTCTTTTTCCGTGTCTGCTTAAAAGGCACATTTTCAGTATCTTTGCTCTCAACCCAGCTACATTTCTGCTTAAAATCTCTCTCCAGTTCTTAGGCATTTTACTCTCTCCCCTCTCCTGCTCCTTCCCTGCATCTGAAAATTTCTACCTATACTTACACATTCTCCCTTTACCTTTCAGTCCTGCGTCTCTTCCTCCTGCTGCCCCCCCCCCCCCAAATCAGGAGTCCTTCCTTGTATCTCTTTTACTGCAGCATCCTCCTTTAACCATACTTTCTTATTTTTACTTATTTATCTTTCTTTTTAATTTACAGTCTCCAACCGGGAATTTGCAATCCCCCCATCCCCTTGACATAGACCTGGCTTAAAGTTCTGCCTTCTTGACAGTCAAATCCAATCTAAGGACTGCTACTCAATAGCCAAGTAGAGTAGCAGTAACATTTCTACAGGCTCTATGTACGTGTCCGTAATACTCTCTCCTCACTCAGTCATTAAGTATTTTTTACAAAAAAAAGAAGGTTTCTATTCCAGGTAGTGAAGTGCTCACTCATCTTGGTCACCTTCCCCCTCCCCCATGTTCAATGAGTCTAAACTCCTATAGTTGTTTCTCTCGCCCTAGCTTTCTTCTTTTACTTCTGCACTTAACTCTAATTAAGTGTTCAGAAGCTACAGACTCCACCCCCCCTTTCTCTCTCACTTAATCTGCCTGGGTTATCTATATAGCTACGGACAACTCCCCTTAGGCTATCCCCCTCTTAGTACTGCTGCCCTCATATTTACACTTATGCATCTAGATCTCACCAGTTGTTGTCTTTTTTTACCCTTAGCCATCTGCCACTCTCGGCTCTGTCTGCTCTGTTCTCCCTTCGCTACGCTTGGGCTCAATTCGCTCTCCTACCTTACCCCAATTCCCATCCACCCTCAGAACACTTAGATTTATACTCCATAGCCACTCCCATATCTGATTTGGGTCAAGTCAGATCCATCTTACTTCATCTTACCACATGACCATTCTCACCCTATCTCTAACTTCATTAATCTACCTACTCCACCCACTCACCTCTCTTATATTATTACCCAGTTCCTTTCTCCCTACAATACTACACATATCTCCCCTAAAAACATGAAATATGCTACTAGTACACAGTTACCCTAGCACTACTAGCATTATTAGCATACCCCACCTCGTATCATGTCACACTAGTAGAATCAATCTCACACTACACCAGTACTCTCCACACTACTCCAAGTATTACTTCCTTCAGTATATGCATCTTCCCATCCATCTTAAATATACTAATCGCTCATTACACACCCCTCTTTTCCTACCTCACCACTACTCCTCCAAACCTTCAGTAAAGTATCACTGTTACATAGAAAAAAAACAATTAAAACAATCTACATACCATCTAAATTATCGCTCAGTGGAGATGTCCAATTCAAATCCAGGTCTACCATTCACACCCACCAACTCATCCCTACAAAGCCACAACTGCACAGCTTCAATTGCACAACTCTCTAGGAAGGCCATGGACTTGTTATTACTAAATATAAACATAAGAAGCATAACCAAAAAATCCAGGAACTACACGCCAATCTGTCCCTTTACTCACCACATATTATACTGCTTAGTGAAACATAGTTAAAACTGCACATTACAGATAATGAAATATTAACACCTGGTTACAATATCCTACACATTGACAGAAAAGCTAAAAAAGGCAGAGGCATAGTAATATTAATTAAAAATCAACTGAAAGTTGACAACCTGAATCCTGCCATCCCTACTTTTGACAATGCAAAGGATGGCACAGTGGTGCAACGGTAGTGTTGCACCTCACAGCAAGAGGTTCTCTAGTTCAATTCTCAGCTGAAGTGCCTTCTGTGTGGAGTCTGCATGTCATCCCTGCATTCGTGAGGGTTTCTTCCGGGTGCTCCAGTTTCCTCCCACAGTACAAAGACATGCTTTGGAGCGTTTCTCCCCAGGCCTCCCCTGAAAATTGGCTTCCTTCCAAGTTGGACTTTCCCGGTAAACAAATGTTAAATAAATAAAAATGCTGAAATAATTCTTTCAAAGATAACTAACCCCAAAAAACATATTAGCATCCTTGGATGCAATATCCTCCTGGATATGACACATCCACAATAGAGAACTTACTGAACTGGGTCTGCAATGCACTCCAACAGGAAACTATCATCACTGGGGATTTTAATATAGATTGGCCTACCTGTAACTCCCATAGCCCCACCAACATTATTAACCTTTATGGATTTACTCAAATCATCAACTCTCCCACTAGATACAAGTCCTCTAAAAGACAGCCTATTCTTTGCTGGATACTTAATAATAAACCATGCCTATCCTTTCAATCTAGCTGCCTACCAGACAGCTTGAGTGACCACCTAATCAACCTTTCTATTAAGGCACCATACGTGTCAGGTTAAACATACTGTATACCGGAAATTTAGAAACAAGAAAAACTTTAACCCTACTAACTTCATTACTATTCTCAAAACATGCAAGTGGGAACCACTCAGCCTTCTCAGTCTTGATGAAGCAGTAAAATACTTCAATGCTACCTTCTTAGACATCCTAGACACACATACTCCTACCACAACTATTAGAGGTAAAGCCAATTTTGTACCTTGGCTTACTAAAAACAATTGACCTCTAATGAAAACTAGAACTAAAGCCTGGGACCACTGGCACAAAACTAAAATTCAAGCCTTCAAACAAGCTTACCTATAATCAAGAAATAAAGCAAAGAAAATGATCAAATTAGACAAGACAATCTATAATTACAACATTCAAATTAAGTACCAAAACAACCCCAAAAGTTCTAGACAGCCATTAATAACATACTCCACCCAGGTGAATCCAATACACCCACCCCTACCACCTCAAATCATTCAGAGAACATAGTTACCCAGTTCAATAAATACTTCACTGATGCCATCTTAGCCCTATCTAATGCTCAAAACACTTCCTTCTCCAATTAGCCACCTAAGACACAAAACAACAATCACAGCTTCACCCCAAAACCAGTCTCCATAAAAAAACTAAAGCCCACATCATTAGCAGCAGACAAATTACCAGCTGAATTCCTAAGAATTTCTGCTGATGTAATAGCCTATCCAGTAGCCATTCTAATCCACAGATCTATCTCTGAAAGTTGAGTCCCTAATATCTGGAAGATTTCCCATATTATCCCACTTCACAAAGGAGGTTATTCAATTGAACTGTCCAACTATCACCCCATCGCTAGCCTTTCTCCTCTGTCTAAGATCCTTGAGCAGTATATACATACATAAATCATGGAGTACTTAAAATACCTATAAACTACTAACATGCAGCATGGCGTCTGACCTTTTCACAGTACTACAACCATTCTAATGCCTTTCACAAACACAGTTAACAACCACAAAAATAACAAACAATTTGCATTTGCTCCTTTCTTGACCTAAGGCCTTCAACATGGTCTCACACAACAGACTCCTCAATGTTTTCAGAACTAAATCTCAGCTAATCCACTATCTCTTGTTTCCAAAACTATTTAACAGGTAAGCAAAAGGCAGTTCAATGGCAGCAGGACCTCTCCACTCTTCTTCCTATAACTCTAGGGGTCCCTCAAGGTTCCATCCTAGGATCCCTACTGTTCTCCCTCTTTACCAACAACCTACATACTTCTACACAATATGCTGCAGTCATCCAATATGCAGATGATGCCACATCAATATGTGCTGCTTCATCTCTTAATGAACTCCACTCATTGACAAAATATTCCTTTCTATCTGTCGAAGTATGGCTTACTAACTCTCAACTAATTCTAAACTCTAATAAAACAAAGCTTCTGCTTTTCATGCTACAAGATATACACTACCCACTCAACCTTTTAAGATCATAGCTAAGAATAAAACAATCATCTCTCCTGTCACTCACACTAAACTACTAGGGATTGACAGCAACAGGAATATGAAATTTGACATTCACATCTCTAACACCATAAATAAGGTCCACAAAAAGCTGGGCCTTTTATACAGAAACAAACAGTTTTTTATAAAAAACACTAAAGCACCAATTGCACACACTCATCTCATCACTTCTCTATGCATCCCCGCTGCTCGCAAATCTTAAAAAAACAGACAAAATAGCAAGGTTCGCTAAAGATTCTCCACTCAGGTTACATCACTGTACTGCTCTAAAACAAATGAATTGGCTAGAACTGCCCAAACTCCTCCTGTACAACCAACTAACTCTTGCTCACAAAATACTGTATCACCCCGATAACACCCCTAGATTACTGGGGACACTTCAACCCTACACCACCTATATGACTGTCTGCTCCAGTAACAAATTCCTCACAGACATAACTAATGCAAATAATGCAGGTAAATCCCTCTTCTCAAATTCTATTGCAAAGAAAGTGGAATACACTACCCAGAAACCTAACAACTACATCCTCCATAATACAATTTAAAAAATCCTCAAAGTCCATTTGACTGATACTTGGCTCTGTTCATGTACTAATCCATGCTATCCATACCCTTAACCTAATATACTACCCTCAGTTGTATCTACCTGTCCAATGAAAACTCAGCAACTAAATTAAAAATCTTCTATTTTCCCCTACTACCATTGACTACTGCTACCTCTTGTCTACTACTAAAATAGCAGCTAAATAATGAACTTTCTATTCTCTTCCCCTCTCATATTCTCCTCTGGAGAGCCAACATATCTCTTCCTGGTAAGGCAACAAAATCTTAATATTCTATAATTTTTACTCTAACATGCAACACACTGAATTTGCTCTACATCTCTCTGAAATACTAAAAATTAGATTAAGTCCTACATGTTCTCTTAATACTTGTATCATATTGTATTTCTGCAAACATATTTGTTAGGTATGTGATGTATCTTTAACTTTGTACAAAAACCTGTGTAGTACAAAATGTTTCTTAACATCATAATGTACATTGTTATGCTTACTAAATGTGGAGCTTTCTTTTCCGGGCCTCAGCTGAAAAAGGACTTGTGTCCAATCTGACTTTCCCAGTAATCAAATTTAAATAAAATAATAATAATAATAATTTTATTGTTATTATTATCTGGCAAGAAGTAGATTGAAGGAATGCCCATGAGTGGCTTCGACTTTACTTAATGAGTGCAATTTTTTTTATTAAGACCTGACAATGAAATAGGATGAAAAAAAGAAAATGCTACACCAAATGAAACCTTTATTAGTTTGCTAAAGTCTCACAAATAGCAAGCATACTGTGAGGCTCCCAGACCAGCTAGCTAGAATGTTGTAAATAATCCTATGCCATTTGTAAATATCAATATGATCCATAGGCTTGTCTTACAAATGTAAGTAAAATGGATGTTATGTGCTAAGCTTAAAAAATTTAACCACAGTGCACCCTACTGGAAAAGAGCAAAAGTCTAAGAAGATAAGTTGAAATATTTACGACGGTGTTTATCTCAGCTTGGAGACAGAATGTCTGCAGCTATTGTCTGAAAACAGAAATAATTACAGGTTTCAAAGATAAAAGTGTTTTAACAGTTTTACAACTTCCAGTTCTAGGCAAAACTTCTGAGAGAAAAGTATTTTTAACACAGAGGTGTTATATTTTAAGTTCCTGTTAGCTTGGGAACTGAAGCCAGATGTGACAAGAATGATGTAATCTGAGATAACCCAACAGAAATGTTTGATACTGATTTAAGAACTATCTCAGACAGTGGCTCTGTGCATTTTGTATTTGTCTTTGGACCTGTAAACATCCATTCAGCACCTGCATTTGCCTGGCACTGTAAGTAAGTTATTTAGAACATAGTTTCTCTGAGAGATAGATAGGAATATAGTAAGATTGGTCTACACGTTTTCTGTATTAATGTGAGACTGTCCTGCAATGTTGTTTTAAAATATTTCCTGTGATTCTGAACTCCGTTGTCACTGTGTTGAGTTATTCAGTATTGTCTCATTCTTTTATTATGTATTATTATATATATTTAAACTTTTTAATTGTGGCTCGTTTGTTTAAAGATATTTAAGCTCTTAGGGTACTTGCATATGTATTTGGTGACACTGTACAGGCCACTCTTAAATAGGCTTAGTCTTGGGCACACTTACCATTTGTTTAATAGTAACATTACACAGTAGAATTGGTCACCCTTTGGGAAGAGCCTTATAGTAGCTGATAAGAGTGGTTGATGGCAGTTGGTACTACCTTATAGTCTGGGCAGAAGGGGGGCATAGCTAGTGAACCTGTGCCA
>NC_056725.1:692128350-692143350 GCF_019279795.1 Protopterus annectens
CACATTCACTGTCTTACAAACTATTGACAGGAGCTGACCTTCTCTCTCATTGCACCATAGTCTTGATAGTTCTGGACCTTCTGTATGATCACAAGTCCAATATCTTCATCAGTATTAGAAACAGGGACTTAAAGCTTTACTTAATAAAAAAAAACATAGTGGAGGGATAGGTTTATGATCCGGTGTCTGCAAAACCTCTGAAATAAACTTCCCTTGCATGTTGAGCAGTCTGACTTAGTATCTTTAAACATAACCTAGATGACTAGATGAGGAGCCACAAATTTAGCCCAGGACTGACTGGCATATGAATTTTTTAATAGAGAAGTTAGTGCGGTATTAAGATTTTTCCATCTATCAGTGTTTAATTGAGCTATACCTAATCTGCAGACAAATGGTCAAATAGACTGTAAAGTGGAAATACCGCATTAAATTATAGTAAGTAGTGTGGCAGATTGTACAATCGAGTAAGGCTGTGAACTGTACTTCTTGTGGTACAAGGTTTGATTCTCTCTGCCCTCATTTGACTGCTGTGTGACCCCTTGCAAATCAAGACAGAGGCAACTGGGAATTTGGGTTGTGATCCTTAATGGTCCCCTGGACTGCAAGCCTAATAAGAACCTATGAATGCTGGTCCTTGTCTAAATGCGAACATATATATTGTTGACTAATTATCTACTTCACTGTTGTGACAGTGTTACTGGATGTATAATTGATAAGAAAGTGTCTTACAGTTTAACAAATCTTAATTTAGCTACTGAATTTATATCTCTTGCAATTTCTGTTTTTAGCAATTCTTTCCTTACATATTTGTATTCAGATTCAATCTGTTTTCCTGTCTTTGTTTCTGCTAACCTAGTGTTTACTAAAGATTCTCCGCAAGTCACTTTCAGCTGATGCTTCTATCACACATCTATATAAAATCCTGAAATGAGTCACATTCTGTCAAGCAAGACCTCTGTAGTTTTTAACTTTTTTTTAGTCCCTGCATGGATAACAATCATTATCAGGTATTTTATTATAGTAACTTCTGGGAAATCCTGTTATTGCCAAACTAAGTACTGGCAATTTAAACAGCTGTATACCTCACTCCTCTGGTCATTCTCCTTTCCACATAGAAGCAGTCTACTCTGTGCCTCTATGTACATAAGGAACAATACCCAATGAAATATAAATAGTAATGTTTTCAGATTTTTTAGTTTTAATTTAAACTTCCACTGCTTTTACATTGAAGAAACAGTTCTCCTGCAGCCATAACTTTGTTCAGTGACATTAATTTGTGCTGACCCATGAGTTTCTTCCCAAATCACCCACAGGCTCCTCTATTTTAAAGGAGCATATTTGCATAGCATTTATCCCTCACTACAACCTGCAGTTTAGCTTAACTACCTACACAAAATAAAAGCCCTTATATCTATCTATATATATATATATATATATATATATATATATATATATATATACACACACACACACACACACACACATATACATATATAAAGAGAAAGAGAGTCAAACATTATTGCACAATACACATTTCTATATCACATTTGTAGTGCTGTCCTCATGTGGGGTACAATATATTACCACCAATGGATAGCCTGTTTTCATTTATATCCTTAACTATAGTCCATCCTATATTTTCCAACAAACACTCCACAAAACAGATGTTTACATTTAAGTTACCTCCCTAAAGTAGATTATATTTGCATATACCATACCCGATTAGTGGTTGGCTGCTTCATTTCCTACCTTATTCCTATTTTTATTGATTTCCCTTTGGATTTGCCCTGTCCTTCCACCTTTCTAGTGGTTTTTCATTTCTCCTTCCCCTTTCCTCATTCTAGTCAGTTTCTACCATCTTCTCTCCATGTCCAGGAACATCGCTTGCATTTCATGCTCCTGTATTGCTTTTGTCCCCTTCCGATTTTGAGGGATGATGGTTTTAACTTTAGTACTCAAGAGTCTGATAATGTTCATTTCTTTTACTTAAGAGATGCTGTCCTCTTTAGGCCCTATATACATAATTTCCAAGTATGCTCTGCTTCTTTAGAAATCTGTCTCCCCAAATCATCTCTTGCTGTTTCCACACTTCTTGTACCCTACACACGGTTCCTGCTCCTTCCTCCTGGCACCTCTAGCAGCTCCTGTCCTCCTTTCTGCTTTCCTTTTTCCTTTACCAATTTCATGGGGGGTTATAAACCATCTATACATTATTCTCAAGTTCGGATCATCCACTCCATGAACTTTCTGCATGTCTCGGTTCCTAAATTTTCTTCTGCCAGTGCGCTGTAACACTTTCCATCCTTCCTGCCTTCCCCCATTTTTTATCATTCTCTCTTCTTTGACGTTGTCCATTCTTTCGCTTAATACTTCACATATCTTTTTCATCTTTAACCTCTTCAATTTCCTTCAGAGTTTGATTGTCTCTCCTTTAGCCCACCTTTCCAACCTGTTCCTTTCTGTTTTCCTCTCTGTATTCTTTTTCCAGGTGTTAACTTCTCCATTGTTTTAAATTTTTCCTGGCATCCTTTTCTGTGCATACCAAATCTTCCTTTTGAGCCATTCCAGTTTTCCGCCAGATTTATTCTTTTTTTCATCCCTATATTTGCTCATCACTCTTCTCTTTTCCAAAGTTATTTAGGATACCCCTCACCCTACTTCCTGCATCCCAGTTCTTTTAGTGCTGATTCATTCATATCATTTAGTAAGCTTCTCCACATGTCCTGCTCTCATACTCTTTTTTTTTTTTTTTTTTCTTAATCTCTTTCTCATTTGCTTCTACGCAGTGAATGATGTTACATGTCATTGCACGTCAGGATATATGGAAGACTCCAACTCCCCTTTTCCAATTCATTCTCCTTTTTGCGCTTCACACTCTTTTCTCCTTACCTTTATTGACACAGTCCTCTATGGCTTATTGCATTTGCTGTAGCCTTTTGTCCCTGGGGAGTCTATTTATATGTTGGGGAGTAGGTGGAGGATTATTGGTAGTATCATCATCCATGCTACATTAATTAGCAAGCAATATACAAGTACCCAATGTTTTCCTTCTTTCCAACTTCCTCTCTGTTTGTCCCATTTGTCTCTTTCACTGGCTTCCTAGTTACATGGAGAACTCTGACTCTTAACTCACCTTTAGGTATCATGGTTATCCCGATCCTTCTCATACTTTCATATATTTTGCCTGAACCCTATCTTCTCTTACATTGCTCCTCCTCTAGTACCTTTCCCCACTTCTTCTCTCCCCATTTGAAGACCTCTAGGCGGGATTCATATCTTGCAAGTGTAGGTAAGGTCCATAGTTGCTGAGAATTTGCCACAGTCTAGCAATCTGGCTCATTGGAAAGGTAAACCTGAATGATCTTATTCTCATGTACAGCACCAATACTGACGTTTTTCTTAACTACTGTGGTTCTGGCACAGTGTTTTCTTGTGATTCATTACAGATGCTGCCACAGAATACAACCTTATTTATGACACGGATCCCTAACTTGAACTAATTAAGTGAGTTATTTATTTTGGTTATTTGACATAGTCTCATTATATATATAGCCTACGTTTGGGGAAACACAAGGTAGCACTCATACTGACCAGGGCACTAAGTAAATTCCCTGTTCTTTACATTTACTTTGGATATTGAAGGAGATGCAACAAGAAGCAAAATGTGCTCTGCCAAGGATGCCATGAAAAAATATTAAGAAGTGTGGGAGAAATTCAAATGGATGAAAAAGAAATACTATGTAAAATAAAGAGCAGAATATGTAGAGAATATAACAATGTGAGAATTGGATATAGAAACAGGAAATGTGAAAAGGAATTATGGGTATGAAAAAGTTATGGAACATAATTACTGCATTAAACCATAGGAAGGTTTGAAGAAAGAGGAAGAAAAAAAAGCTATAGTAGAGAGACAGAAAAGATTTAGGAAAGTCTAAGAGGCTTTGGACCTTTTATGCTGACT
The DNA here is from genome assembly GCF_019279795.1 of Protopterus annectens. Taxonomy (NCBI): domain Eukaryota; kingdom Metazoa; phylum Chordata; order Ceratodontiformes; family Protopteridae; genus Protopterus; species Protopterus annectens. The sequence continues at coordinate 692,132,312 of NC_056725.1, forward strand.
TATTACATTACCTGTGTAGGGACAAATGAAATACAAGTAACAAGAAGAAAGATTATGTTATGCATGTTAAACTTTCTATTGTACAACAGTTTTTGACTAACAATTTAGAAATGTTTTGGAAGAAGTTTAAAGAACAGTATTATTCCATGTGTTCTACAAAAATAGATCTAGATGAAACATTATACGGAAATATAAATACATATGGATAGAAATACAGTATAGAAAATGGACTGGCTACTGTTCATAACTATATAAATGCTATGTAAATATATATAAAGAACTGTTATATAATAAGATGTGAGATTGTGAAATTGTAATAAGGACAAAATAGAAATTATTGTGGAATATGTTGAATGTTACATGTGTAAAATATGAAAAAACTCTAATTATTTTGTAAATGATACATATTGTGTTTGTAATGCTGCAAATATGTGTATGTATTAAATGAAAAAAATTACACACAAATATAACACCCCTAATTCTTTTTGATAAGTGCCACAGGATGTTTAAGATGCACTTAAGATGTCAACAATTAGGACAGATGTGACCTTAGTTTAATGATTCATCTGAAGAATGACATTCCAGGAGTTTAGCACACCCCTGCATTGCCATTTAAGTATTGGACAATAAATCCAAGAATGTGGAGTGGGCATACACCCAATGGTCATCTGATCTTCCAGTATCAAAAGTGACTGCTGAGTTACTGACATTGACGTAAACTAATTTTGACAGATGCTGAAACTTTCTTCTAAGATAAACTCTGTAAATAAATGACTTTCTCTATCACTCAGCTTTATTACTATAATCTGACTTATGTTTTTAATATGACACAAAGAAAGTAAGCTTTAAATTATTTAAATGGAGCCAAAGTGTCGGCTTCCAGCCCAGCTATTAGGAAATTTGGAGTTGACCACTTGTGTGTGCAACTTATTAGCACTGAAGTGTTTAGTTAAATTTATCAGTTAAACTAAAATCTTATGGCTCTAGGTTCTTGTGGATTTCCCCACCACCGTGTGCATCATAGTGGACTCATTGTTTTCATGTCCTTTATTCCCTAATGAAAGATTAGGTAAACTCTACAAGCAGCACTTAACCATTTTCCCTAAAACTAGTCCCAGTCCTTACTGCATTACCCAAACTACACAAGTCAAGATATAAATTTCCCCATTTGGAAAGAAGATATAACAGGGCAATATGTGCTGCAAACAGAAACTAAAAGTTGACATTAAACTTTGTTGTTCTGTTTTTCTGAATTTTTTGAAGAAAACCCTCTAGTTAAAACATTGTTTTTAACAATTTTTTTATACTTACAGCCTGTGTACACAATTCACTTTTTCATTGTAGTCGCATGCTGATGGCAAAGGGGATGTTCATGCCTATCACTTTTTTCCTTAGCAGAAAGCAAAGCTAGGAACAGTCACCAAAATAAATTCCCTTATATACTCATGGGTACGTGCGGCGCACGCACGAGCACACACATACACACACACACACACACACACACACACACACACACACACACACACACACACACACACACACACCCTCCTAAAACCTTTGTGTTGCTTATTTTCCCTCTAGATGCTGCTTAATTACATTATTTTCTACTTTCATTCATCTGCTATAACTCACCCTCAGTACCTGTGTTTCACTGTAAACAACTCTATTAATAATATGCACTTTCAAAGGTTGTTTTATCTTGCTCTGACTTCCATTTCCTTCACTTAGCTTTAAAATGGGGTGTGCTTACCTTCTGCTTGAATAAGGTCTCATCCGCTTATTCTTTTGTTTGCCTAAATAGCTATTTACATCTTAGCAGCTCTGCTTTTCTTACGTATCCCTCTTGACACTTTCAAAATGTTCCGATACTGTGCTTCTTCATACATTTCTTGTTACATTTCTGTCCCTTAATCAAATCCATTTCTAGTATCTCTTAAGACTTTCTGTCGCTGCTCTTACTGGATGTAACCTAACCTCAACCCTTTCTGACATGCACTCCTTTCCTACCCCTATTTCTACTGAATCTCCCTTGACCCAATTGTTTTCTAACTCCAAATCCTGATTCAGTCACAAAATTCCCAGCACTTTTTTAACCACTACCCTTATTTGATCTACCTCAGCTTTGGTTTTCTGTTACTTCTATTACTCACAATTCAGCTTAGCATACTAAGATATCTAGAATTTTCTATGTGGACCTCCAACTCAATAGCTGTCCATCACCTAATTTCACTAAAGGCATTTTCTTTTCTATGAGATTTCTAACCCCCAGTGTGGCCTCATTGTGTTTATTATCACTTTTGACAGAACCCAGAATATAAACAGATTTGTCATTTTGCTCAAAGTCAAATATTATGCTCCTGATTATTGTGAGTCTTGATTCTTGCAAATGTGGTATGACTAAGTTTGCAGTTACCCTCATTAGTAAGGCAAAAGAACCCTGATTTGTAGCCTCCTTCCTTAATGAGAAAACCAGTCTCAGAAAATACTGCACAGTGTAATAGATAGATTTTGGCAACAAAATAAAAAATCAGAACAGCTATAATACATTATTACAGAATGAGCAATGTCCCACTTTCCAGCAGGGTGTGCAAGGAGATTTGAAGGAATGCACTGTAACTCCCCAAACGATACTATTTCCAAAAATACCAAGGTCAGCAGTGATCTGCCTAGTAACCAAGTTAATAGCAGGCCTTATAATATTACAGAAGCAACTTTAGCAGATATGCAGTTTCAAAGTGACTAATACTTGCATCAACATTCCTCACTCGTTCTTGTTCATGCTACTTGCTGTTTTTATGAACATATTCTTAAAAAATTAAAAGAGTAACACAGCATCCTGAAGGTACCGTCATCTGCTGCTGTTACAGCAAATGGACATAGTGCAGGCTTTCTTCACAGAGATGTTTAACTAGAATGTGTTTAAATCAAACAAAGTACTCAGGGATGCAGACTATTTTAAATGTGGAACAGGAATTTTAAACAGTACATATGTCATTAAAGATTGTAAAAAATAAATATTATACCTGATTTCCAAAACAGCTTCTGTCTGCTAAAACAGCTGAGGATTCCAGTCCATGCCATAGGAGTTTTGTTGTCACTGAGTAAGTTTAAGTTGTTAGCCCATTTTGGCATGGCAAGCACCTCACCAAAGTGCATGATGGAGGTTTGCATTTTGACCTACAGCTTTAATTCTGTTTCCTCCTTTGGTTATGTTTAAGAACATATGAACAAATACCAAATTAGCAGCAAATCAGAAGTATACAACTGTAAATACAAATGCACCTGCTAGCTACAGAGAGAGACAGACAGAATAAGAAAAAACATTTATTCTACCTTGCACCTGCTTTACAGCTGGGCTATGCACTTATTTGTTTTCACTATGGATTCCTCAAGCTCTGTTATGTCAGAAGTACAACAACAGCAAGTTTGTATGTACAAAAATAAGCATTAATCTTACCTTCTCAATCTTCTCCAGCCATTCCTTGTTCTGTGCCAGTTCAGCCATGAAGGCCTTATGCTTCAGCCACTTCTTGTGCAGCTTTTGGGCTTCATCCCACGATGAGTCCCTTGCCATTAGCATCTTTTCATTAATCCAATTATCCAGCTGAGGAGAATAGAGACAAGGCTGAAACATCTGACTTTCCAGAGCATTATGAATGAGTCGAATGAGACGGGGAAAAGGGGATAGTACTTGAGAAACAAAAATTACAATTCCAGCACAATTACTTTAAAGAGTTCTAATTCCTTTTGCAAGAACAAATAAAAAAGTGAGTAGCATTCCCCTCCAAAGCTTTGAGAAAGAGACATTTTTAAAATGCGACAATGCCAGTTGACTTCTCCCCCATTTCTTCCATCTAATTTGGCAGCATCATAGGAACAAGAGCTAAAAATGAAAAGAAACAACACAGCCTTCTTTCTAGTGCCGTCGTCAGCTGTGTTGCTGCATGATAACCATCCTAGGGAAATGAAAAAATCAGAGCTCACTCCCTTTTTAAATGCTTAAGTATCAATTCCACCAGCCATTGAATGTTAGCTGAGTGTTGGAGAGAAGGAACACAAATCTCTTTCACAGAACGCTTCACAATGATTTCTGTTTGCTAAAGCAACTGAACAGATTGTATAAATTAAAATATATATATATATATATTATATATATAGTGTGTGTGTTCAGATAGGTGCATAAAAATCCAGTCTTTTCTTCTATTTTCTTTCTTTCTGTATTACTGATTTTCTTCCTAGCTGCTGCAGTCTCTGATTCCCACCCAAGCTCATCAGCAAACATTAGCTACTGCAGAGCTTAAGCAGAAAGAAAACTGAGAGAGAGAGAGAGCACGAGCCTTTCTATACGTCACTAGCTACACTTGAAATTACTGCACTCGGCAAAAAGAAAACTGCAGAAGCTAAGCCATGTGTCATGTGTGCTGAGAAGACACTACATGCTTCTGCCAACAAACATGCTGCCTGCCTACACTGGGAGAAACACACACGTCTTTTCATATGATAATTTTACTGCAGAATAAGCAGTCTAGACGCAGGAAAGTAAAAGAGCAACAAATCTGTGTGTGCATATTAAGAGCTAACAAAATCAGTATTATCACCCTACACTTCACTGGCACTGCAACTATTCAGGTCATAACACATCAGTTGTGTCAGCATTCCAGCTCTCTAGGAAAGGTAATTTTACAGCACAGATAATGCCATACAAACACTGAACTGTGTAAGAAGTGATTACTGTAAAAAGATGAGATTAGAAGAGGTACCTGCATTTGTCTCCCTGACTAGCTGAGAAATTCCAACTCGGCGGATTTAATCACACACAGCAAATGAAAATTGGATACACATTAGGAAAGATCATTCTGCCATCATAGTGTATATCAAGTTATTTGCTATATAATTCAGGCCCTTGAGGAGTTTGCTTATCTAATTTCTGAAAGTGCAGACTCAGACTTGGTCATACAGCAGACCTGCGCAGGAATCACTGCAATGTGGTAGTCAAGGTGCATGTGCTAAATATACAGACTTTGTTTGAGAGGACTACCTCTAACCTGAGCACCCTATAATTCATAATGCTGAGGTTACAGACAGTGCATTCTAGACAATAATGTTTTATATGACCCATGCATCTCAGTGATTTTATCAAATACAGCTTCAGTAATTTTTTAAGTTACTCTCAAGGATCAATGAACTCACTCAATATCAGAAACTTTGATAAAAATGTTTCTTCTCCCTCTGTTGAGCTAACAATATTAGTGTCATTGCAGACATGCTTTAGAGGTGAAAGATACTTATGTCAACATTCTGAGTTTTTCCCCACCACACACATGTACACACACTCAAAAATATACAAACACATTCAACAATGCACTTGCTTTGACATCACAGTACAACGCACAGAGCATGAATGAAGTACCACTGATTGGACTCCACATTATGTCAATGCCCCCTTCCTCAACCCATGTCCAGGAATTATCCACTAAGAACCCTTTTTTGTTTGTGTCTTTCGGCTTTTCCCGGTTAGGGGTCGCCACAGCGGAACTCCTGTCCGCTAATGACTGGCAGTTGATTTTTACGCACCGGCTTGCCAGGCCTGACGCATAACCTTCAACGAAGGTACGCCCATTCACGCATGTCTCCGCGCAGAAGATACTCTAGCTGAGCATTGAACCGGACAGCGTCTTACTGTGAGGCGACAACGCTACCACAGCACCACCACCACGGGTATGAGTATAAGGCGTGATGCATTTATATGCCCAAGCAAGTTCCACTAAAGCTAGGGTGTTTTCTAGAAGGAAACCAGGGAAAGTATTTATGCTGTCTACGCAATTCAGGACACTGCAGCATTAGAAAAAAATAGTCCACACTTCATCAAGTGCTACGCAATTCTTTTTTTTTTCTTTTTAGTTATCCATCTGAAGCAGCAAAATGTTAGGTAACTAGAACATTGGTTTAATGACTCAAACGAAGGATCGTCTCTTCAGAAAGTACCTCTTACTCAGGCTGCATTCTAGTGTCAGTACTGGAATAAGAATTTATTTGAACAGTATGAGGACAGAACTACAGACATCTGATATTCCAGTAATGGACACACATGTACAAACCTGCTGACAGCCTGGCAGAAAGAGCATGATTGGTAAATATGCTAACCTACAGATCCTGGAACAGTGAAGTGGACAATCTACTATGCTTGACAAAGTATGGAACTGTCTCACAGCTCAATGTGCGTGCTCTACTCTCTTCACTGCAGCTCATAACAAAATAAGAATAACCCCAATCCCTGGCCTCTTCACAAAATAGCATAGTTCATTTCCCCGTTTTTCAGATCTCTGCTGAAGGTGTTGTTTTTCTCCTTCCCACCCCCCCATTCCTGTCTTGTTGTTTAAATTTGGAGGCTTTTGCAATGGCCCGCCCCCACTGTAGATTTGATCTGGGACACTCTCCCCAGTCCCATCTGTTTACCTCATTCTACCTAATAGACTCCTTCTGCACCTGTTTTTAGTCATTTTTAATTTAATTGCATTTTTTTAAACTGTTTGATCTAACATTGCTACATACTCAAGTGTGCTAGCTTGCACTGTAGTTGAATTGTTTTTACTGCAGTTTTAGCTACTTTTCTGTAAAAAAAAAAAAAAATCTAAGCCTGTTTCCTACCTTTCCTGTAACTACTGTAAGTCCAGATTCAGATTTGCTGTATCCAGGACTGTATGTAAGCTTCTGAGCCCCCAAGCTTTCTGTGTTGGAGGGAAGTCTTCTAGCTTATCAGTGGGAGTGGTAAGCACTAGGTAACCTATCTACCACATAAGGAGTGGTTCTGGCCCAGAAATTGTAGTTATTGGCCATTTTGGGCAGTTTTTCCACCTCTCTGATTTAAAAGCCCGCATTTGCACTTGCTTCCCCCCTTTCCTGTAACTAGTTTAGTCCAGATACAGATTCTTAGTTTTAGCACTGGAATTTGCTTATTCGTGATCAGTACTTGTTGTAAGCACTAAATAAGCTATTAATTACTACAGCACTCAACCTTCCTCATTACCTAGAGGAAAACAGTTTTGGTACTTACTTTCCTCACTTGCTTAGAGAAAAACAGTTCTTGTACTCACTTTCCTCACTTATCTAGAGGAAAATAGATTTTTATTCAATAAATAAATAATAAAGAAATACTTCTTCCATCTGCCTTTGATGTCTTCTGGGCTGGTGAGCAGGTTGTTGCTGGCATCCCTTATGAAGGATGGCTGAATATCTTCTTTATCTTTGTGTCTTTGCCTTGCAACCTAATATAGTTTCTTTGTGCCCCTTACTGAGTCACTTTCCAGAAGCTGGTAGAGTGCCTCTGATGCCCTATTCTTTGCTATTGCAACTTCTTTCTTAGCTTCTTTGTTAGCCAACCAGTAGTCCTTCCTAGCCTGGTCAGTCTTTTCTGTCTTCCACTTCTTCCTGCACTCCTTTTTTCTTCTGATGACTTCCTGGACTTCTGCATTCCACCACCAGCTTTCCTTATGTACCTTATTTCCATACCTAGCTCGGCCACATATCTTTTCTGTATTCCTAAAACATGTTTTTAGGTGTATCACCAGCAGCAGATCTATAGCAAATTCTGAGAGATTCCAACACAATCCTAGGCAACCTGTGGGAATAAAGCCTTTTGAACAAGTCCAAAGTCAGCCTGAGAGCCTTCTCCAAAAGGGATGTGTCTCGTATACCTCCAACGGTAGATACCCAAGGGGTATCCCCATTAAACCCTTAACCATCTCCTTCAGATAACATGTTAAACTGAGATGATGGCAGCTCAAGTGAATATAAAAGATCCCACAACACTTTTCAAAAAAGTGTAGAGGTTGCTATATATACATACATATATAACAATTACACATTTACACAGTAAATTACATTTACATATTTCTGCAATGTCATAGTTGTCCTATTAACACCACTTTTATAATTTCTTTTTTAGAAATGCAACATAATTTTAGTGCAAACTTTTTCCATTTTTGTTTCCATAATTTTCATCTATCTACCCCAATGTTTTTTTCAACAATCATTTTCTTGTTTCTGTCAATACACTTTCTCTCTTCAGTTTTGATTATATAATAGCCCTTAACACTACCAAGATTCTAACAAATAATATTTTATCCCATTTATCAATTTCCTCCTCCATTCCTTTCTACCTTATTTATTTCCTTGAAATCTCCTCCAGCTATATACATCTTTAAACTTTTCCCCAAAAGACATATTCATTTTACATTTTAAAAAATGTTTTGCAGTTTCCTTTATCTTGCTTGCAATCAATATCCATTTCGTCGTAACTTGTTTAACAAAATTCTCCACTAAAACTCCTCTCATTGAAATCCTCAAAAATTTTACTTCTGTACAATTCACATTTCTATAATCATATGATAAATCTCACTCCATGGATATACAAGAAAAAATTGTTTTTCATAACACTCATTCCTTTTCTAAATAAATTCATTAGTTTTTAATTTGTGCAAATTTATTTTATTTACATATTCTTTTCTTTCCATAATCTCTTTTTATTTATTTTCCACATATTTCCATATCTCTTCATACTTCTTGTATACCAATTTTTTCATTATTGTCTTCTCCCTGTTTTCAGGCTATTAATAACCCAAAATAAGTGCAATGATGTTAAAAAAATTTAAACTGATTCCCCTGTTTCCTTCTTTTTTATTGTATATTTTTCTTCATTAAATATTAATCAGTCTCAGACTCCATATAAAACTCAAAACAATTTTCTAGCAATTTCTTTTCCATTTTCCCTGGAACATATACATGCCCCCAATATAAGCACGTTTACCAAAATAATACGTTAAAGCTTTTCCACTATACCAGTCATTTTTTTATTCCTTTCAGTTTCCTTTTCTATTTATTCAGTATGTTTCCCTATTTCCCAAACTTAACCCCAAAAGTACTGGTTTTCTTCCCATTATAATAAAGTCCATTGAACTTCTTTATTTCACCACACCCCTTGCTTTTTCCTTTATTCAATATTAAACCTGCCATTTTTAACAATTTTATAACACTTTTTTTATCCATCCATTTTTTTTGCTACAATAGCTAAGCTATCTGCACAAGATAGACATACAGGTATAATAATTTACTCTCATCTTCCAAAATACTTCATCTATTTCTGATACAGAAATCTGAATAACTGCATTCATTACTACAACAAAAATGCACATACTTAAGGGGACACCTCTGCTCAACTCCCCTTATTTCCATGATACATACTTATTTCTGAGTTATCATTTTGGTTTACTGAGATTTACAGTCTGTTGTTGTATACTTCTTTCCACATGTTTTTTTTCATATCCTGTTGCCAATGTATGCATTTAAAACAGGTTACCTCACCAGCCAAATACACACACCAGTGTTTTCTGCTCCTTTACAACCAAAGCCCACTGCTTTTTACCTTGACACAATCATTTTTTTCTGCTTCCACATCTATAACATGATCATCTATCTCACTACAGCTTGTTCTACTCCATTTTTAGGGTTCACTGTGCTCCACCAAATTCAGTCATTTCTGTGTCAGTAATCCTCCTCCTTCAAACTTTTTTACAATAATGTCCCCATTTCTAGTAGTTTCAGACATCTGTCAATCTGCTTCTTTTAAAATACACACTGCTCCATCTCTCATGGCATCCTCCATTTTAGGATTATCACACCTAAGCTAGCAGCAGCCTAATGGTGTCACCTAGTGGTCTTGATACAAAACAACAAGACAGAAGAATATGGAAGTTCCTAAATGCCCTGGCCAAATTTCCCCTGGTCAGTATGAATACTATATGAATACTACCTCGGGTCTCCCCTAAAAAAGAGGCCACTGGCCTAGAACTATTAAATGGTCAACTTGTTATAAGAACCGAGCCTAGTAAACTTGCAAAATAATTTATCTTCTACCACTTGTAGTCAAGTGTGACAGGTGCATTTGTCTCATCACCAGCCAAAATCTGTGACCAAAGGTGAAAATAGGACATTGACTAGTAACCTGAGATCTTTTTTCAATGATTCCCCTCCCATTCAACAAAAGTCCACTAAAGGGCCTACGGTAATCTTGCTCATGTACCCAGCAAATACTCAGTATAAAAATATAATGCAAACTTATATATGATGCATGGCTTCTATTACTATAACAATGCAGAACATGCCATTCACTATACACTCACTTGTATCTATTTGCCATGTTGCCATAATAGTGTAGATTTTGTTATATTATGGCCATATCGGAAATCTGTCTTGTTAGGTTCTCTTCCGAAAATAGACTCTGCCTAGTAGGGCTAATTTGGTTAATAAAACAACACAGGGGTTCAGGTACTAAACAAAATCTGCTTTCCACCACCTTGAAGTAATCTCTTCCAAGGAGTATGAGAAGCATAGCATGATTTTTCTATAAATGGAACATACTCTATTTCTCCTTCATGAAAATCCAAATTTATCTCCCCTACTTTCTATCCAGCACTGAAATGTCACAATTAGAATGACAACCCAAGAATATACATCATCTTTGGCTTTCCAAGCATATTTTTTCTCTTCTATCATTTTGTCACTTTATCACTGTGAAGCTGTTTAGTTGCTGCAGTCACCTATCTATGAAACTGGATCCACTCCATTCATGCCAACAGCTTCTGGCATCACCTCTTCAAAGGATGGCAAGGACTCCAGGTTTATGAGTTCCTCATGCTATTAATTCCACCTCCCAGAAAAATTACAGGATGAGGTCTGCATGCCCCTTCCAATCTGATGAGAAAAGGTTGAGTAACATTCTCCCCAGCCTGATCATTAGATGATTTTTTAGAACCCCTTAAAGACTATCAGAAAGCAATTCACCATGACTTTGAAACTCCTCCCAGATATGAGCCTTCAATTTTACAATTGCCATGGCTGCTGGCACACTTGGCCTTTTCACATGATTACGGGTTAGGGACAAACATTTGACCTCATGGCCGTAAAAAAGTTTGACAACCATTGTCTAATGTTAGCATTTATAAGTACCCATTTATTACTTAAGATCTCTTATAATTGTGTGA